>NC_058091.1:292763484-293066515 GCF_020171115.1 Neogale vison
ATTCCTCTTGGTATTCTTCAGTGTTTCTTAATCTGTCTAGTTTTATGAATCTCTAGCTTTAGCCACAATTAAAAAAAAAAAAAGACAAAGTTCGATGTCCTAAAAATATCCTCAAAATAACTTATTTCACTGTGTGAGGCCACTATAAGGTTCCTGTATTAACTTGTCTTTGCCTTTCATTTGAAGCACGCTGAAGAGAAGGATGATGCTGGGGGAAGAAGCATCGTCAGTGGTATGACACACTGCTGTCTTCCAGGTTCCCCTTGAAGATGGCTCTTTCAAAGATATCCTCATCCCTTCAACTTTGCAGAATGTGAGAAAGTGTGGCCAAGTGGCTTTCACAGAGCAGCGGGAATGGAGGAAGGACATGTGTTGAACTCGTCACTCATATAAGTTCACCTTTGCTGTAGAATGTCTCACATGTGGTGGCAAGACAGAAGGGGTTTTGGCATATGCACTTCAGTAGGTGTTGAATTGCCTGCATAATTACCTTTCTCCGTAGCTCTCATTGTTGAGAAAAACCTTACTTGTTGGCTTTTTAGCATACACTTTGAGTGTATTTTATGATTTCCTTCCCCACTAGTTTCAGGTACTATCGTTAGTTATTTGCTATACCTCACAGCCATTTGATTAGCCTGTATAAATGTCAGTCTGAGTGAATGGTTTCACTTTATGTAGTGTCTGGAAGTCTAACTAATGGTACCATTATAAAGTGAGGAAAGGAAACAACTATAAGAATCACAGTCCTTCGTGGAAATTGTCTTGTTCCTTCTGATTTGTGAAGTCTACCAAGTGTTAAGAGCTCCTTGATTGAGCCTAACAGTCCTTGAACATAGGGATGGAGTTGAGTTTTAATGCAATTGAATCGCAAACTATATAGTATTTTGTAGGCTCACATCGATTGGCAGGCTAGAAAATGAGGACTGGCAAAAAACTCACACCCATAAAACGTCTCTTAGGCTCATCTACCTCAAATACTTTTTCTATCAGTGTTAGCATATTTGTCCCAGCTCCCTGGACTCAAGTCTTTGTGAGGAATGACAAATTTTTTAAGATCACCTCGAATCACATCAGTCACTACTTTGTTTTGTGTCTTGTGCACAAGGTTTCTCTTTGCTGGTCTTCTGGTGGTTCTCTACTCCTCTGACTTCTATTTTATCACTTCTGATCAGTTTTCATCTTACAGCTTTGCTAGTTTCTTCTGTGCCTTTTTTCGCATTTCTTTTCCTTTATCTCTTAACTATTCTATTGCCTTCTTCCCTCTGCTCTCTTCAGGCAACATTCCTTTTCTTAGAAATCTCATTCCCACTCATCATTTTATAATTGCTTAAATGCTAATGATTCCCAAATGTATAGATCTTGTCTTGACCGCTCCACTGATGTTCAGATTTATTACAGCCTGCTCTGTTTGTCCATTTAAGTTGTGTAGGTACCTCAGATGAGACCTGTTCAAGACTGAATCTGCTGTCCTTCTCCCCTTTGGATCATCCTTTTGAATTTTGAGTAATATCAGACATACCATCCACTGAGCCAGCTGACAGAGACAGAAAGTCAACCATCATCTTAGATGTTTCCTTCTTTACTTTTCTTATAAACCCCACAATCCTTTCCATTTGATCTCATTTCAAGTCTTTCCATAGTTTTTCATCACTGTTATTTTGCACAAGTTAATGCTCTTTCATATCAGGATTATGCTAACAGTATCCCAACTAGGCTTCTTCTTTCCAGCCTCACCTTGTCCTAATTTACGCCTTAGATGGAAACTTCTAAAAGGCAAATCTGACCGTAACACTTTTAAAATTAGAATATTTCTTCATCTATAAAATTAATACCAAACCCCATACGGTGACCCAAAAGACTGCTTTGTTTCTTTGTATTATATTATGGTCCTCCTCCTTCAGACTCATTCCTCCCTCCAGCCATTGTAATTCTCCCTCAACCTTCATGACTTAAGTTCAAGTATAACCTACTCAAGAGACCTTCCTTTTTCTCACTTAGGGCGGGCTAAATGCCTCTTCTCTTACCTCCACAGCAGCATATCCACAACATTCTCATTGCACTTGTGAAGTTGCAGGAGAGTTGTGTTCATTATTCAATAAAGTCCTCATACTGCCATGCTTCCACTCCCAGAGCTTAGTGCAGTGTCTAGACCAAACTTGGTGAACTGACTCATTCCAGGTTCTTATGGTGTCAAACAAATGCTACAATAGCCTTATAACCAGTATCCTTGCCTCCAGCGCATTCTTGCTACAAACCACCTTGCACACAGTTGATGGGTGAATATGAATAAAGCACTGGTCTTATAATTTTCCTTACTACTTAAGATCTACAAAAGCTTTCTAATGTTTTATGAAGATAAAACTGTCTTTCCT
The DNA here is from genome assembly GCF_020171115.1 of Neogale vison. Lineage (NCBI taxonomy): Eukaryota > Metazoa > Chordata > Mammalia > Carnivora > Mustelidae > Neogale > Neogale vison. Next base: position 292,765,857 of record NC_058091.1, read on the forward strand.
TCATGTGACTGGTCCTACTTTATCCACTCAAATTTAGGAACTGCTGCTTCTCGACGGTCTCTTCTGAACTCACACTGCTCTCCTTTGGTATCGCCACTGAGTTCAATCCTTGTAAACTTTCAACTTCAAGTAAACTTTTAGCATTTAGAAAGAACTTTCATAATGCATGGTCATTCCCTCATTTTCACTCTTCTTTCTGAGTGTTTTGCTTTCTCTGGGTCCTAATTGAAATTCTATTTTTCTTGAAGGTTCAAATCACAAAGATCACCCCTCTGATATCCCCAAGAAGAGACAGCAGTCTTTTCCTCAGTCTGTATTTTTCTAATAAAGACATGTAGTTATGCTTTTTACCATATAGTTTCTCCCACCCTCAATAGCTCTCCAGGTTTTCCTAATGTTTAAAGGTGCATACTGTGTCTTTCTAACTAGCATCAGAGTTTCTCAAAGGTAAAGACTAAAACTTCTCTCTCTATATATATTTTCATACATGGTCCTTGGAACAGAATAGATTTCCTCTGTGGGTGGCATTTACTAAGAGTTTCTTCTCCTGTGAAATAAATTTATTTTCTTCTCATACTTAAATTCATTCCTGGAAGATAGTTGGTGTACCCTTAATGTTTCTTTTCTTATAGTATCCTTGTAGTATTTTTGGACAGTCCTTCAAATAATCCGGAAAAGTGATTTTTTCTGTATCATGACACTGATCTTGACCCAACCCCCCAAATGAGATTTTGCTCTATAATCAGTGAAACCGCAGTTCCATGCACAAATAGTAATCTGTAACATAATACGTTATATCAGCATGGCAACAGGCTAATAAACTAGACCTGAAATAAAGGATAAGATGAGTTGTTTTGTTTTTTGAGCCAGTTCAGAGAGGTGAAAGAAGCATATTTGGTTTACAGGTTTACTTTCTTTGGTTGCCTATCATGGATTACTTTTTATTTTCACACACATCAGCAGTATTGTGTAGAAATAATGAGTACTTATATCATGGAGACTAGGTCTTTGCCTTAAAAAAATAAAGCAAGTTTTAAATCGAACACAGTTGGGGAAAACAATGATAGTAATACAAAGATAAAGTACCATGTTCTGTGTAATGAGATCTACTGTTTAGCTAACAACCACTTTTTCACATGTTATAATTGGGTAGGATTTATGTTTCAGGTTAAAGCTTCACAAGCAAGCAAATTCTAGGTATTTTTAAAATGTAAATTTAGTGATAACAATAAATCCCCCCAGGGAGTCCAGCATTATTTACAAAGTCAATTGGGCTATGACAGTGATCCTTCTTTTTATCTCTTATATAGCTCCAACTCCATTTTCCAGCTTTTTCTCTGAGCTCTACAACCTATAACTTAAACAGCATATATCAGGCTTACTAAAGTCTGCTCTTCTCATCAGGGGACTTGTGCAATTGACTTGCTGTCCTGGTGAGAAGAAGAGCAAATTGGTATGGGGCAAAAGGTCAATCTGCATTCATGGTGTGCTAATGTCTTTGTAGATGAAAAAATTATAATAACCCTCCTGGATATACCACACTGTATGCATATCTCTCTCTCTTTTTAAATAAAACACTTGTGCAAATTCTTTGACGATATTTTAAGTGAAATTGAACTGGCAATTTTATCAGGGTACTACTTACTGATGGCCTTCCGCCTCTAATTTGAGAGGTACTTCCATGGGAAGGAATGTTGTTCTGGAACTCTCCATTCAGGCAGGACCCTTTTCAGAAGACGGCACGCAGCTGCCTTCATCCCTTTTATATTAATCCCATATCCAATGGATAATAACTTAATAAGAAGGCTCACTGTTATTTAATTTTTAACGAGCATAGCACATCTGAATTTCAAAACATTAAATCTTAGTGTATGTTTCAGTGTTCCATATCCTGCCATATTGAGGGGATGTTTCTGATAAAATCACTTAATTAACAGCCAAGTACGACGAGGGACCTGTCATTCGAGTTGAGCCAACATGCACCATATAAACATGATTAATAAAAGAATACTCCGGAGTAAAAAGAGGTCAATCTCTGCATCATGACATTAAAAATTGGACTGTGGCATGTCAACAACTTTAATTGAGTTAAGTGTTCCATGAAAAGAATTGAAAAAGTCAGAATGAGAAACAGGGGCTTTCATTATTTCCAAAATTGTTGATTCAGGATTTTTTTTTTTTTTTTTCAAATGAGGGAATCTTGTTTCCTTAGAAGAAATATCAAAGTGTTAGTTAATCTCTCTGAAAAAGAGTATTAACTCTCTCTAGCCAATAGAAATTCAATACCCCTAGCCAATAGAAAGGCTAAAACATGGTGTGATATTTGTTGGATATTCAGTAATTCTTGTTCTTTTTGATTTTAAAAGGAGAATAATAATACACAAGAAATTTTCAGAAGTTATAGTTATTTACAAATTCTAAAGAGGAATTTTAATAAATATACCACTTTGCCTTTTATCAATCTGTTTCAAACATTCTTTTTTAGGTTACTAAAAAGGTAACTTTTGATTGCTTTAAAAAACTAAGAATAATATATACACAATGAAATGTGTAGATTTGAAGTGTTCCAATTTGTTGAGTTTTGATAATTGTATATACCTGTATAAAAGGTAGAGAATGTTACACCATTTCAAGAAGTTTTCTCATGACATCTCTATTAATCCTATAGTAAGGTGCAACCATTTACTTCTATCATCACTGATTCACTTTACCTGACTTAGAACTTTGTAAAAATGGAATCACAGCATTTGTACTCTCCCAGTGTTCTTGAGATTCATCCGTATAGCAGTAGAAATATGGTCTCTATTGGTAGTTTGCTTCTTTTTATTGCTGATTACTATTCCACTGTGTGGATATAATACAATTTGTTTTTCTGTTTTCCTGTTGCTTATAGTTGTCTTACACTTTCAGAAATTGCTCTATTATTTTTCTTTGTAGAAATACCCAGCCTTTCTGTTTTACTGTCTTACTGCCTGGGTAGCTAAGGCTTGCTACTTGATTGTTCTGAAGGTGAGGGGGTGTAATTTTAAATCAGTGTTGGAAGAAATATGTTTGTAATTGATTAAGAATTTAGTTATGACTATTAATGCCTTAGAACAGATGTACTTTTCTAAAAAGAAACATAATTCATTAGGATTGTTATTTAGAATGTAAATACAGGCATATTTGAAAAACTGTAAAGATAATTTATAAGATTTTGTAGTTTATACAAATGATGGGTATTTGGATAATACTTAAAAAATACCTATTCTGTGCAATAAAATGTCTCTATTCTACTTAATAGAATTAAAATTTTTTTCATTTATTGATGTGCTTTCATCTTTCTTTGTTCTAGAAGTTTAAGTAAATCAGGGTATGCAAAGATACAGATTTGTGTGCAAGTATTTTTAGCTATCAAGAAAATGCATGTTCTAAAATCCCATAATTATGTATAGAGCAATACCTCTGTCCAAAAGACTGTAATTATTTAGAATACAGTGGGCACACTGTTAGCATAATTTACCTCATTGTTCAAAATAGCCATAGAAATGGTCTTAGTTCAGATGAATGACAACTGCTTTAAAAGTCTCAAGGGATGGGTCCAAATATCAAATTAAAGGCATGCCATAACACATTTTTTTAGCTTGTCATTCGCTGCACCCAGTTTTATATTATATTGTGATATGAAATTAAATTTCTCATAATGGATTTTTTTCCCCCTCCAAATGGTTAGCTCTTTTGAGCAAGGTTTGCTTTTTGTTCACCTCTGTGTCTTTGGATCCTAATATCCACTCCAATCCCCAGAACATGGTAAGTAATAAATATAATTATCCTTATCTGTCTACCCCAATGATTGGAAACTATTTACCCTCTTATTCAAACTAGATTCCTATAAGTCATTATGGACTCCTCTTTCTTCTTATTCTTTTAACTTGTTAGCAACTCCTGTGAATTCTACTTTTACAATATACTTTGAAATCATCTTCTTCTTTTTATTGTCTGTCTGCTTCCATATTGTTGGGGCCATAGTCATCAAGTGGGGGCCATTTTTCCCACTTGGCCTCTTTTCCTTCCCTTTCCCCTTCAAATCTGTTCTCCACACAGCAGCATGAAGAATGAGATTTTTAAGGCATTAGTTATAAAACTATGACATAGCATTTAGAATCTCCCAGTGAGTTGGGTTGCGGGGGGGAATGCATGAAATAGGTGAAGGGGATTAAAAGCATACTTACCTTAATGAGCACTGAGTAATATATGGAGCTGCTGAATCACTATATAGTATACCGGAAACTAATATAACGCTGTATGTTAACTACCTTGGAATTAAAAATACATAAATAAAATCTCCCAATGATGCCCCAGTATACATAGAAAAAGTCCACATTTGTTTCCCAGTTTGTGAGCTCATCCAAAATCTGGTCTCAATTTATTTGTCTAGTTTAAGGTTTTGACTCTATTCCCCCTATACAGATCATCAGGATTTCTTAAAACACTTCAGCTTCTTTCCAGTATCATGGTCTCTTTGCCATAGAGGGAATATACTGTGATGCTTATAAGCCCATACTTTGTAGCCAGGATTTGCCTTCTGATCATACCACTTGCCAGCTGAGTAGCTTTGGGCAAATCACTTAAGCTCTCTGTGATTACAGTCATTTCCTCATCCATATGGAAAATGAGGAAAATAATAGTGTTGGTGTCAGAGAGTTGTCCTGAAAATTGGATGTAAAGTATTTACAAGAGTACCCAGAAAATCCCAAGCGTTCTATAAGACTTTGTTGTTAGTATCAGGTACTGTTGTGTTGCCCAGGACTTACTTCCATCTCTTCCTGTTCTTCAGCTCTCACTTTTAAACATCATCTGTCTCAAAGAGGTTTTGAATACCTCAGCTGCAACTAGCTCTTTTCAAAATATTTCTGTATTTCATTTTTTTATTCATGTCTATTATAGGACTTATAACACCATCTATCTATTTTATTTCCTTGGTTGCTCTCTGTGTCTCTATTTTCCTTCTTTTTGGTTGCTAGAATGCAAGCTTTTGGAAGATAGGGGTCATGCAGCTAACTCAGTGCCTGGCACATGATGGGTGTTTAATCAGTATTTTTCTGAATGAATCAGTGAATGAAATTCTGGCAGCTGAGAATTCATATCCACTTCCCAGTCATAATGGTAGTGACTTGTACACATTTTCACTTTTTCTTAGTGACAGATGCAACACCAGGGCAGAGATGAAAAGAGAGGCAAGTTCTCTAAGCATCCCAGTTAGGGAAAACCTGTGACACAAGAAACTCTTGATATCTACCTAGGTATAGTGGAGATACCTTAATGTTTCTGTCCATACAATAAGGACACTAGTTTACATACTTCTACATAAATTTATATGACTTATGTTTAGTTTTATAATTCTCCTATAGATGCATGTATATTTTCATTAGATGATTAGTTCTCAGCTTCTGTTGGAGGTAATTATTCCTTCTTACACTGAAAAAATATAATTAAGCACTTTTTAAAAGTCACTGATTATCCAATGATAAACTTGTATATGGAGCAACTGAAATAAATAAAGTGAAGAAAGTCCATTTCCTGAAGATTTTCCCGGGTTTTTTTGTTTTTGTTTTTGTTTTTTAGACAGATGCTCTGGTTTTAGATCTCTGTATCTAGGACAAGAGAAAACGTTTTCTGATTCAGATACTTTCTATAGTGGTAAGTAATTGACTGCCATTTTTTGTGATTCAAGTAACAGCCCCATATAAGACTATACCATATATTTATTCCACTAATACAGATATTTTCACCTAAGTATACTCACTTGTAAAAACTAAATTTATTCCTGTAAATATAAACATAAAGAGAAGTTCACAAATATTAAATATGCCCGTTGGTGAAGTTTCTCCAAGTGAATGCATCCACCAAACTATCATCCGGATTAATAAGTAGAATATTACAAGCATTGGGATCTCACCTCTCTTCCCCCTTCCCAGTCATTCTCCCTGCCCCTCATTGGGTGAGCACAATCTGAATTCTGAAATCATAGATAAGTTTGCTCTATTTTTGTGGAATCATACACTATGTGGTTGTTTTGTGCCTGGCTTCTTTTAGTCAATATTTCCTTCATGAGATTAATCCATATTGTTGAATGTATATATTTCCATTTTATAGCTATTTTATTCGTTAGAGATTATTTCAGAAATTTTATAGAGATACCATAATTTGTCTATTGTTGATGGGAAGTTTCTTTCAGTTTTTGGTTATGATGAACAATGATGCTACAAGCATCCATGTTCATGTTTTTAGGGCGTGTTTAGGGCTTGTAAGTAATTTTTCTGGGTATATACCAGGAATAGAAACATTGTCTCATAGGAGACATCTATGTCTTTGTGTCATCTTCAATTTCTTTCACCAGTGTTTTATATTTTTCAGAATACAAGTCTTTCACCTCATTTGTTAGATTTATTCCTAGGTATGTTACAACCTCAGAATTATGAGATCAAATTTAGAAAACTTTGCCAAAGATATTTTCAAAGTCATTATACTAATTTGAACTTCTATCAGCAATGTTGAAGAGCACATTGGTATTTAAGTTGGGAGTTCTTCACCAATACTTAGTATCATAAGTGTTTTTAATTTTGTCCATTCAAGTGGAACTATACTGAAATGTCATTGGGCTTTTATTTCATCTTATGTTTTATTTTATTTTTTAAAAGTTTTTAATTCTAGTTAGTTAACATACAGTATTATATTAGTTTTAGCTGTACAATACAGTGATTCAATACTTCCATATAACACCCAGTGCTCATCGTGACACAGGCAGTCCTTAATCCCCATTATCTAATTCACCCATCCCCTTACCTACCTCCCCTCTGTTAACCATCAGTTTATTCTTTATAGTTAAGAGTCTGTTTCTTGCTTTGTCTCACTTTCTCTCCCCTCCCCCAACTTGCTCGTTTGTTTTGTTTCTTAAATTTCACATCTGAGTGACATCATATAGTATTTGTCTTTCTGTGACTGACTAATTTCACTTACAGTATATTCTCTAGCTTCATCCCTGTTGTTGCAAATGGCAAGGTTTCATTCTTTTTTATGGCTGAATACTATTCCATTGTATATATACACCTCATTTTCTTTATCCACTCATCAGTCAGTGGACACTTGGGCAACTTCCATATCTTGGCTATAACAAAAAATACTGCTATAAACTTGGGGGTGTATATATCTCTTTGAATTAGGGTTTTTGTATTTGGATAAATACTCAGTAGTGAGATTACTACATGGTAGGGTAGTTCTATTTTTTACTTTTTGAGGAAACTCCGTACCATTTTCCACAGTCAGTGACTGCACCAGTTTGCGTTCCCACCAACAGTGCAAGAGGGTTTCCCTTTCTCCATATCCTTGCCAACACCTGTTGTTTCTTCTGTTATTGATTTTGGCTATTATGAAAGGTATGAGGTGACACCTCAATGAAGTTTTGATTTACATTTCCTTGATGATAATTTTTGTTAAGCATCTTTTCATGTATCTTTTGACCATCTGTATGTCTTCTTTGGAAAATGTCTGTTTACATCTACTGCCCATTTTTTAGCTGAATTGTTTGCTTTTTGGGTGTCGAGTTTTGTCAGTTATTATATATTTTGAATACTAACCCTTTATCCAATATGTCATTTGCAAATATCTAGGTTGTCTTTTAGTTTTATTCATTTGTTTCCATCCCTATGCAGAAGCTTTTTATTTTGATATTGTCCCAGTATTTTATTTTTGCTTTTGTTTCCCTTGGGTCAGGAGACATATCTATAAAGAAGTTGCTATGGCTGATGTCAAAGAAGTTATTCCCTGTGTTCTCACCTAGGATTTTTATGGTTCCAGATCTCACTTTTAGAATTTTAATCCATTATGAATTTATTGTTGTGTATGGTATCAGAAAATGGTCCAGTTTCATTCTTTTGCATGTTGCTGTCTAATTTTTCCAACACCATTTATTGAAGAGACAGTCTTTTTCCCATTGGATATTCTTTCCTGATTTGTCAAAGATTAATTAGTCATACAATCATAGGTTCATTTCAGGGCTTTCTGTTTTATTGATCTATGTGTATCTGTTTTGGGCCATACAGCTTTGCTATATAACTTGAAGTCCAGAATTATGATGCCTCCAGCTTTCCTCTTCTTTTTCAAGATTCCTTTGGCTATTCACGGTCTTTTGTGGCTCCATATAAATGTTGAGATTGTTTGTTCTAGCTCTGTGAAAAATGTTGGTAGTATTTTGATAGGGATTGCATTAAATGTGTGGAGTCTGGGATGTAGTATAGACATTTTAACAATATTAGTTCTTCTAATCCATGAGCATAGAATATCTTTGCATTTCTTTGTGTCATCTTCAATTTCTTTCACCAGTGTTTTATATTTTTCAGAATACAAGTCTTTCACCTCATTCGTTAGATTTATTCCTAGGTATGTTACAACCTCAGAATTATGAGATCAAGCCCTATGTCAAGCTCCATGCTCTGTGAGGAGTCTGTTTGAGATTCTCTGTCCCCCTCCTAATGCCCCTCTCCCTTGCTCTCTCTTTCTCTCTCATAAATAAAGAAATAAATCTTTAAAAGTGGTGAGAACTGTCTTTTTCCTGAATTTAGGGGAAGAGCTCTCAGTTTTTCCCCATTAAGGATGAAGTTAGCTGTGAGGTTTTCATATATGGCCTTTATTATGTTGAGGTCTGTTCCCTCTAAATCTATTTTATTGAAGGTTTTATCATGAATGGGTGTTGCACTCAAATGCTTTTTCTGCGTCTATTAAAATGATCATATGGTTCTTACTCTTTCTTACTGAAATGATTTATCACATTGGTTGATTTGTGAGTATTGAACCACCCTTTCAACCCAAGAATAAAGCCTATTTGATCATGGTGAGTGATTCTTTTTAATGTATTGTTGGATTTGGTTTGCTAGTATTTTGTTCAGGATTTTTCTATCTATGTTCATCAGAGATATTGGCTTGTAGTTCTCTTGTTTTTGCAGTGTCTTTATCTGATTTTGGTATCAAGGTAATGCTGACCTCATAGGATGAATTTTCCTTCCTTTTCTATTTCTTGGAATAGTTTGAGAAGGATAGGTATTAACTCTTCTTTAAATGTTTGGTAGAATTCACCTGTGAAGTCCTTTGGTCCTGAACTTTTTTCTGATGGGAGTTTTTTGATTACTGGGTGAATTTCTTTGCTGGTAGTCAGTCTGTTCAAATTTTCTCTTTCTTCCTGTTTCAATTTTGGTAGGTTTTATGTTTCTAGGACTTTATCCATTTCTTCTAGTTTGTTCAATTTATTGGCATACAGTTTTTCATAATATTTTTTTATAATTATATTTCTGTGATATTGGTTGTTATTTCTCCTCTCTCATTGTAATTTCATTTTTTGAGTCATTTCTCTTTTCTTCTTGTTAAGTCTGGTTGGAGGTTCATCAATTTTAATGAGTTTTTCAAAAAGCCAGCTCCAGGGTATCACTGATCTGTTTTTTGTTGTTGTTTTGTTTTGTTTTTGATTTCTATGTTATTTATTTATGCTCTAATCTTTATTATTTCCTTCTCTCTGCTGATTTTAGGTTTTGTTTGTTACTTTTTTTTCTTGCTCCTGTAGGTTTAAGGTTAGCTTGTTTATTTGAGATTTTTCTTGCTTCTTGAAGTAGGCCCATGTTGCTATAAACTTCCCTCTTAGAGTTGCTTTTGCTTCATCCCAAAGATTTTGAATCATTGTGTTTTCATTTTCATTTGTTTCATGTACTTTTTAATTTCTTTTTTAAAATTTCCTAGTTGACCTATTCACTGTTTAGTGGCATGTTAATTAACCTCCATATATTTGTGGTCTTTCTCTATTTTTTCTTGTGGTTGTGAAACGTCATTATGATTTTCTGAACATTTCTCTGATGGCTAATGAGGTTGGGTGTCTTTGCATGTATTCATTGATCATTTGGATATCCTCTTTTGTGAAGTGCTTCCCCAAGTCTTTTGTTCATTTTTCTAATGGGGGTTTCTTTCTTTTTCTTGTTCACATTTTAGAAGTTCTTTGTATATTCTGCATATAAATCCTTTTGAGCTAATTGTATTATACATATTTCTCACTCTCTTGATATTCTCTTTTGGTAAAAGAAAGTTCTTACTTTCAATGTAGTCTGATTTATCAATCTTTCTATTTTTGTTTAATACTTTTTATGTTGTATTTAAAAATTTTTGATTATCTCAAAGTTTTGAAGATATTCTTCTATGTTTAGCATATAGAATTTTGCTATCTTTTAAATTTAGACTTATAATTCACCTGAGTTGATTTTTAGATATGGTTAAGATCTACTTTTGACTTTTTATGATACACACACACACAATATACATAATATCTTATTTACTTTACATCATTTGCTTAACAGACCATCTAATTCTGCTAATTTGTGGTACCCTTTTTTAATAAACTGTTTATATTTTTAAAATAATGCCACGAACATATTTTAAAGAGACAATATCTATTATTAACATCATTAGCCACATTTGGTACTCTTGCAACAGTAAATGTTAAAATGTTCAACAGTAAATATTAAAAAGTTAAGCACTACTAACTTTTAACCTTTCTTGTATCAATCTGATGAAAACTTTGAATTCTTTTTACAGGAAAATGCACATTACACAAAAATTCTTAATATAATTCTAAAATTGTTTGTTAATACCCACAGCCTATGTATTCTGATTTTTGAACCCCTGAGTTATAATATCCCATGAATAAATGATGCCAGTCAGCTATGTAACATGAAAATTAAAGTGGAATCTTTAGGGAGAAAAAGAATGAATGGAGTTTTTGAGCTTACATTTATATTTTTTCACAAAAATATTTAATTTTGTGATATATGTGTGTTACACCTGTATTACATACATTTGTATTTTTCAACAAATCATTATTGATATGTACCATGCAACTAGAACATGCAGAGTTTGGCATCTATTGTGAGAAACCAAGCTTCAGTTAAATAGTAATTTATCTTTTGTAATAAAATGATATGAAAAAAGCAGAAGTTGTTTTAAGAACTTGTTATTAGTAATGTAAGCTAATTTGCAGGTATTAGGGGTGAGTGATGGGCAAGAGTCATGGAAAATGTGCATAAGAAAAGGACATTTTAGCTGAGTGTGAATCATGGATATGAATCAGAAGTTAAAGGGTTGGGTGGAGAAGACCAAGCATCAAGAGAAGCAGCATCACATACAATGTCCATATGGTAGGAGATAGCATGGTCAGTTCAAGAAGGAAAAACCCAACCTGAGTTATTGGTGCTCCAAAAGCGAGGAAGTGTGGAAAACTTCAAGGTTGGAGGGGTAGACAGGATTGTGGCCTTTCTCTAAGAGCCCTGGGAAGCCTGCAGTGGGCTAGGGAAATCAGCATAGTCAAGAGAGACGAAGGTGCTTGGGTAGTGTCATGTGAGACAATGAGAAGGGGTGGAATATGAAACAGATTGATCTTGAGAGGAAAATTTATAGAATTTGGTGACAAAGATTTGTTATTTGGAGAAAGGAGACAAGGGAAATCCCAAGGACTGTTTCTAAGTGTTTAGTTTATACAACCAAATAAATGGTTAATTAGTTTATTGAGATAGGAGCAACTGTAAGACATGCTGAATGGATAATATCTTTTTTCCTTTTGGATAGGCAGGAATAGAGTACAGAGATCATGCATTGAGCTTTGGATTAAAGGTGAGGTTGAGTTGACAATATGTTGATTGTTTTGGAGGTCAGGGAAATGACCTGGCCAGACAGTTTACATTTGGAAGTTGGAAGAATTTGGGTGGCACTGAAGGCTAAGTGTGGAAGAGATTGTCAAGGAAAAACCTGCAGGATATATATTCAGAGAATGGTCTTTATTTTTCTTGGTTCAGGTTGTCTCTATCTGAAATCAGCTAATGAAATACACTTTCATTTGAGAGCAAATATGTTACAGCTCTCTTGGTCACTAACAATTTATCAAGATTGTTTAGTAGGCTAAAAGGCCTAAGAAGAGTTGTTGGGATTTCCATTAAGAAATTAAAAAATAGCAATGTTGGGAGTATATTTTATTTAAACCAATATAAAGAAAAATATCTTATTTTTTCCTTTTATAGTCAGAATTTGATACCCTTATAAGCTTATGATAAGCATGGATTATTTGTGTAGAAAGATGTGGATATGTGTGTGTCAATTAAACTGAGTATTAAACATCTGAAAATATATCTATACTACCTTGTCTTTAGTCTTTCTCCATCAAAATCTCACAATTTTATAAACACAGTTTAATGCAATGATATAAATGTACTTACAAATTAGAATTACTTACAAATTAGCTGTCTCCAGGACTAGAAAAATGAGTCTGGAGAAAATGAGCCATAGGATAAAATATGCTGTTTCTTGGGTTATTGTGGAAGATAGTCAGAACAATATTGGTTGGGTATCTGTGGAATCAGTTTACCACATGACCCTGCAGTTGCTAAAAACATTAACACGGGACAGCTCCACAGTTTTGCCCAAGGTTAATCCTAAACTTTCTAGTACCTGGCACAGATGATTACATGTAACTGGGCAAGCTTTACTGCAAGTGTTTCTCAACCCTGGCACTATTGACATATTGGCTGGGTAAATCTTAATTGTGTGCTGTGCTGGGCATTGTAGGATGTTTACCAGCATCACTAACTCATATGCCATTAGATACCAGTGACATCCCTACCCTAGTCATGATAACTCCAGATATTGCCAAATGTCTTCTTGGGAGAGGATAATTGGGGAGGAGCCAAAACACCTCTGGTTGAGAACTGTTGATTTATTTAATGAGAAACCTTTTCTTTCTGACAGGGCTATTCTGAGTCCTTCTTGTCTTTTTCACCTATATCTGGGAGGGTGGAAAGGTCTTAATCTCTGGACAGTATGAGGGGAAGAGCCTGCCGGTCACCCTGTTGTCAGAGGCAGAGGTCACAGGTCAAGTCAGGTGCTGACAGGAACATTTAGTGAGGGGTCCTGAGGCAGGCTTCAAGGCTACGGCTTGTCTGTTAGGCAGCCAGGGTTCGGCGGGGGTGGGGGGGGCACACGCATGCCTATTTTATTTCCTCTGTGCTTTATGAAAGAAGGTTTTCACAAGATGACAGTGGAACCCTTGTGAGATATCTTAGCATATAGGTCAGAGGCCGACTCTAGAGGTTAAAAGTTGCCATTTAATTGACTCCTTTCTGTTTAGGTCAAATTGCTTACAAAGAACAGTCTGAGGAATAAGGGAGTGAAACTGCCATTTCATGAGCATGAAGTTTCCTTTGAAAACATGCAACTTAATGACCAAATAAAAAGTAGTTATGAGCCTTCAGTCCAAATTTGCCTATGTATATGACTAGGAATGCTATCTGGCATATTTCTATTCAGGCTAGTCTTAAATGCAGAGTGTATCAGCAGATGTCTCTGTATGGCATTCGAGGTTACACGGTACTGGCTTGGGGGTGCAAGTCTTTATCATTCCTCTGCTTTATACCTATATATTCTTACTGTAAGGGTTACCTCGAAGGAGACAATGTATGGGCCTGAAAGTGAAGGATGGTTTCTTAGACTATCCCTGTCTGGAGGAAGAAAACAACGTGTCCTTACTGGCATTTTGGGGGGTATCTTTGACCATAGCTAATATCAGACTTCTTTGCATAATTCTAGAAAACTGCTGAACTGGCTCCTGGTGTGACATGTCTTGACGTAGGATAGCAGCCAAGTGGAAACATGTTTTGTTATGACAATAGAGAGATACAAAATCGCTCGGGCTGCCAGCAGGAGTGGAAATCCAGTAGCCTAAATGAACTCAACCAGAAATCCATTAAAAAATTTAATTTTTGGTCCATCCAGCTATTGATTATATTTATAGTGTTGGGGCAGCGGCAGTAGCAATATCAAAAGCGGCAGTGAAAGCCTGAGTAGAATTATTAAGAGGAATTAACTACTGTATAAAGTGAGCTGGCTATGAAGGGGTTAGAACAACTAGAACAATAATTTTCTGAAAGGGCTGATTTATTCCCTGTGCAATGAAAAAAAAATAGATTTCTACAGATTGTTCATGTCAAAACCTCAGAATATAACAGGTGTCTCAACATCTGAATGCACTGTGATATTCACCAATTTTTTTGCCTTTCAAGAAAAATGAAAAACAAATGAGCAATAGGTTCAGGTACAGTAGATCATGAGATCTTTCATGCTGGAGAGGCTGGGTAAGGTACAAATACTGCCTGAAATGGGAGTGACAATATGTAGTTATTGCAAGGCTCAAATTTACAGTCAGAATATTAAATGTAGTAGAACCTGTTCCTGGTAAACTCAGCTGTGTCATATTGCTTGTAAAGTAACATAAACATGCCTTTTTTTTTTTCTTTCCCTTTTTTGAGTGCTGTCCTATTTGTAAGCTGTTAACTAGTTTTAAAACAAAATCCATAGACAAGCAACCAAAGTTCAGGCCCTTTATTTCAGGAAATTGAAAAATAGGATTATGAAAGAGTCTCACTATAATTTGAGGTATTGCAAATAGAGAAGCATGGGTAGAATTCCATCAAAATCCTTTTCCAGATTTATGGAAGAAGTCTTAAAACATTCATAGAACTTATTTTTACATTTCTTTTATTTTAAGTAAGAATAAAATACAGAGAGAACCCAACTCTTTGGGCTTTGTGAGAACCATACTCTCAGTATTATAAAGAAAGAAGGATAGAAAAAAGGCTCATGTGATTGCAATATTTTATTTTCAATGACTCTTAGGGAAAGTTCTGTCTTTGTCTTTCACTAGCTATAATTGGAGAGAAAGCAGAAACACACAATCTACAAGCCACTGAACTATGTCAAAGAATTTATTTTTTTGTAAGCATGAGGTTGATCAATCTTTGATCCAAATACAGTACATATTTTTATAATCAACTATATCCCTTTTTCCATTTCAAATAAATGTTTTTGGCTATGAGATATAAAGCAAAATTTGTTTTGAGGTTCAGCTCAAACTAGTTGGCCTTCCATAATGCTTGCCTTGGTTCTGGAAGCAGAACGACCCTGTTCTCTGGTAATACCTTCTGGTGCAAATCTTCCTGTTGACTTTGGTTATAATCTAATGGTATAAGTAACAGCAATAGTCTTAGTCACAGGGGGGCTCTTTTCCCTTACAGAGAGTACAGATTTTCACATCATTAATTATTCTAACAAATAGAATCAGGACATGTATAGAAACAACGAATGAAAACATTTTAGTCGAAGAAGTAAGGGGTGGACCTGGCTATGTGTAGTGATTAAGGATTGTAATGATTAAAGTTGAAGAGACAGATTTTCTGGATTCAAATGAGAACTTTGCTGCTTGTAAGTCCTAATATCATGGGACATTTTTTCTCTTTTCTGTCTCCTTTTTGTCCTTATCTGTAAAATGAAGATAATGCTTCACTCAGCTTTTGGGGTTATTGTGAGCATTAAATATATGTTTGCCCCCTCCTGGCACATAGTGAATGCTCAATAGGCACTAAGTATTATTAGTTGTCATTATTATATTATTTGGTCACAATTTTAAAGAGAGCTAGATTTTAAATTCTTGGGTGGAAACATAATGGAAAGTTGTGACTCCTCCTGACTTTGGGACCAAGATGAAAATAAGAGAGAAAACTAAGATGTATCGAGGGTCTGCTATTCACCAGGTATTTTGACATTTATTATTTCATTTAATCCTTACAGAAGGGGTCTAAGGAAGATTTGATGACCTATGTATAGATGAGAAGACTTAAAGTGAAAAAAGTTTTAAATTATTAAAACTCAGAGTAGCAAAAGGTTTGAATCTGAGTATAATGAGCCAAGTTTTACCCACTTCATTACCAGTGTACACTTTCCACAGTGCACTGTGGTCTTGACATGTCAAGTCTCTCTGGAAGTATTTAAGTCACTGAGCCACTGCAGTAGGGATAGACCCTGGCTACTGTAGTCCATACATACCCCAGGGATGAAACTGATAGGTGTGACTTAAACAGAGATGCTTCCTTCCCTGTCTTTCTCCCTTTTAAGGTCTCAGACCTTACCAGAATTCTTGGCAAAACTCTAAGACAACAGCTCTACCATCTATCTTGTATCTAACAGTAGTTCTAGTGACTACTTCAGAGTCTTCCAGACTTTGAAGCTCAAGCACTAGAGTTTCCAAGTTTCATCCTTTATTTTACAGTTCTTAGACCTAAATAAGTCTTAGGTGGTTCTATATAGTATGTTTTACAAAAGATAGGAGGGTGTGACTGGGGAAGTTTGAGAAAAATGCAGGTAGAGCTATATTAGATGG
Organism: Neogale vison; assembly: GCF_020171115.1. Lineage (NCBI taxonomy): Eukaryota > Metazoa > Chordata > Mammalia > Carnivora > Mustelidae > Neogale > Neogale vison. The sequence continues at coordinate 292,782,130 of NC_058091.1, forward strand.
GAGTGGTGAAGAGGTTCTAAGTGTGCTCAGATCTGATTGCTTGGAGGTGGCTACTTGCAATGCCATGATGACAAAGTTCTGAGGCTGCATTTGAACATAGGAAGACTATGTCATCAATTAGAATGTCTGCCAGGGACCATGAAAATGGGAATTGGTATCATGCAAATCACTTCTTAGCCATCTCTGGGCTAGAAGCAGAAATAGAATATGCAGTCAGTTTGAATATGACTTTTATCATCTGTGAATTAATTTTACAAATTCTCCTTAGTGTTCAGGTGAGCCTTCTCTCCTCACTAATCTTTATGTACTCCTCCTGAAGGTTACACTCTCTTGAAATGATAACTATCCTTTAGTTAAGTAGCTGCATTATTCTGCCAAAGGCAACAAAAACTGCCTTCTGAGGAGAAAAGCCCATACACCGGTGTATCTATTTTAATCTGTTTTTGAGAGTGCAGGGACTTTCTCTTAGTATATACAATGTATTACTAGTATAAATATCACATACTTCAGTAATGGCAGTATCTTATGAAAACATAACAACAAGGAATATTTTAATAGTTTAGACCATGGGCTTGAAGAATGAGCCAATATTTCCACATTCTACAAGGCAGAATCATCCTTTGGATATAGAACTGTATAAAACTAATTTTTGCAATCAGGATCTCTCAAATATGTGTGTTTTATTTTGATTTTACTGTTCATGGATCATTTCCCAGGAATATATTAAATGATGGAAAGATTAATGCTGTGGAGAGTTTTTGAGGATTTTAATTTCTACATTGACTGATATGGTCTTAATCTTGAATAATATTGATCCATATTTAATGGAAAAGTGAGTATATTCTTTCTCAGAATCCTCAAGTTGAGTATTAGCAATTGAAGAAAGCAAATGTACAGATAATGTCCTTTACATCAACTGCAAGTGTATTGTTTCAGGTGTTAAATGATGGATTAAAGAAAGAAATCAGTAAAAGCAGGTGTGCATGCACCCTCTTTTTCAGGAGCTAAGATGGCATTTCAATTTAGAGACTTATTGAACATTTGAGGAAATACACGTGCCTCTTTTATGCCTTTTTTTTTTTTTAAGTAATAGCATCTTGGATTTGCTTACATAAGCACTAAGTAAGTCCAAGGGAAATAACCAACAATTTTTATTTCCAAATGTTGCATTGAGTTATATGTGTGCATATCCCATAGAATTGTCTTTTAACATATGAAGATTTTAAATTGATTTGAAGTGAATTGCTGCTTCAAACTACATTTATTATGGTCAAGCGGATTCAATACTTCTAAATCATAAGGCTTTCTTTTACATTTGGATCATCACATCTGCAGATAGAGAACAGCTCTGAGATAAATAAAGTTGGCTTCTTGTGCAAACGTGGCTGCAAAAGTCAGCATTTTCACTGTTCTCCTGCAAATCGTAAACAGCAATAAGAATGGAAAACAAAGACAACAGCCCTGCAAATTTCATCTTCAATTAAATCAGGAGACAGAAATAACATACATACTCCAGGATATACAGAGGAACTGCCACAAGCACCTGAGATGTGATGGGAACCATAAAGGAGGAATGAAAGGAAGAAGCTATGCACCCCATCTCGGACTCCTGGAATGGGGAGAGGACCAGGGAAAGCAGGTTTCAGAAAATGGAAGAAGATATAAACTTCCTTAAGTAGGAAAAATTTTATCCTCTGTTTTATCAATGTTACTGACCCTAGGGTGAGCAGGGCTGGAGGCAAAAGTCTTTCTGGGCTTAGTCTGTCCCAGAGGAGAGAGGTGGTCCTATGCAGAGAGAAGCAATGCTTGCAGGAAGCAGGGATCTGTCTGGGACAAAAAAGGAGGGCATAGCAGCAGAATTGTCTGGCTGGTCAGTCAAGTGTCATCTGGGGGCAATTTCAGCAAAAAGACTGGAAGTGATCACTAAATGTATTTGGCTCTAGAACAAAGATTATAATAAATGTAGGGATGAGAAGGATGGTATGGAATCTAAATCTCATTTGTTATCACAGAGGAAGAATGATTTCACTTAGAAGCATTGGGATCGAGTCCCACATCGGGCTCCCGGCTCCATGGGGAGTCTGCTTCGCTCTCTGACCTTCTCCTCGCTCATGCTCTCTCTCACTGTCTCTCTCTCTCAAATAAATAAATAAAATCTTAAAAAAAAAAAAAAGAAGCATTGGGAGAGGAAGGGTGAAGACATTGGGGAAACTGTTTGATAATGGCTTCATTTGTAATAACTGAGAGTCAAACTTTTATTGAAAGTTGGAAAGTGTATTAGGTTGAACTATATGGAATTAGCATTTTATAATCCCCAAACAATTGGATATCAGAAATCTCATAGAGTTCAAATCGTATCTAAGGCATTCTTAATTGTGAAATGCTCTATTTTGAGATCTACCACTGAGTAAGAAAAAATACACTTCCAATTATAGTTGTAACTTATCCTTGATTGTAAGGTGCATTTCAACTTTAGACACATTAATATGCGAAAAAAATTGTCTTTTTCTGTTTCTAGAAAATGAGATATGAAAAGAATAAAGCATATGTAATAGCTAAAGGAAAATACATTGTACTATTGAAAATTACATGATAGAAGAGAAAAAAGAAAGAAAATGCTAATTTCTTCATTGTCCATAATACAAATACTGTGTGCAAAAATAGAGCACTTGGGTATGTATGCACAAGTTGTAAATAATTACAATGATAAACACTCCATCAAAACTATACTTTCTAAATATCAGAAGAACTAAACATACTATATGTTACTATAGTAACATATACAAAGTGTAAAATGAATTAAGTAACTACAAAGTTTATTTCTTGTTTGTGTAATAGACCAAGGTGCATGTTGCTGGTCATCAAGGACTCTCCTAAATGCAGTAATTCAGACACCCTGATTCCTTTAATTTTGTGGTGGACGTGGACCTCTCCATGATCACCGGACAGGAGCCAGCAAATAGAGAAGGACTGCATAGGAAATACAAACTCTTCTTCAGTGCCTAACCCAGAGGAAGATCCCATGTACTTTCATATTCTGTTGGCTTAAAGTCCCACCATTGGGCATTCCTAGCTGCATGTGAGCCTGGAAAGTGTATAGAATTGAACTATGTACTCAGAAGAGGAGGCAGCATTTGGGGAACATTTTATACTCTTTGTTACCGTCTTCAACTCAAAAAGTAAGGAAGGGGATAGCAAAGTAATCTGAGGAAAATTAAAAGGAGAGAGTAGAGAAATACAAAAATCAGCAATTCACAGATTTAAAGAGAAAACAATTATAGAATTAATAAACCTCGGAAGCAAGGAAAGTTGTTTGTTCTGTTATGATTTAGATTTAAAAAAGGGTAAATAATGGAGATATATGTTTGCATTTCTTGCATAAAAATATAGCAGTGCTAGAAGGATAAATAGAAAACTAATGACACTAGTTGCTATATTTATTTGAAAGGATGGGGATTGGGTGAGGGGACAAGGTGGCAGGGGATCTTCTTGCTATGTTTTTATATTATTTTCACTTTAAAGCCATGCTAACATAACACTTTTTTTAATTAATTATTTTTATTGACATATAATGTATTTTTTGCCCCAGGGGTACAGGTCTGTGGATCATCAGGCTTACACATTTCACAACACTCATCATAGCACATACCCTCTCCAATGTCCATAACCCACCACCCTATCCACACACACCCTCCCTCCAGGAACCCAGACTTTCTTTGATAAAATTAAGAGTCTCTTATGGTTTGTCTCCCTCCTGATCCCATCTTGTTTCATTTTTTTCCTTCCCTACCCCCCAAATCCCTCACTCTGCCTCTCCAACTCCTCATATCAGGAAGATCATATGATAATGGTATTTCTCTGATTTTGACTTATTTCTCTCAGCATAATACCCTCTAGTTCCATCCACATCATTGCACATGACAAGATTTCATTTCTTTTGATGGTTGCATAGTATTCCATTGTATATATATACCACATCTTCTTTATCCATTCATCTGTTGATGGACATCTATGTTCTTTCCATAGCTTGGCTATTGTGGACCTTGCTGCTATAAACATTCGGGTGCACATGGCCCTTTGGATCACTACATTTGTATCTTTAGGGTAAATACCCAGTAGTGTGATTGCTGGGTTGTAGGGCAGCTCTATTTTCAACTTTTTGAGGAGACTCCATGTTGTTTTCCAAAGTGGCTACACCAGCTTGTATTTCCACCAACAGTGTAGGAGGGTTCCCCTTTCTCATCCTCTCCAACATCTGTCATTTCCTGACTTGTTAATTTTGGCCATTCTGACTGGTATGAGGTGGTATCATTGTGGTTTTGATTTGTATTTCCTTGATGCCGAGTGATATTGAGCACTGTTTCATGTGTCTGTTGGACATCTGGATGTCTCCTTTTTTTTTTTATTTTATTTATTTATTTTTTTAAAGATTTTATTTATTTGAGAGAGAGAGACAGTGAGAGAGAGCACGAGCAAGGAGAAGGTCAGAGAGTGAAGCAGACTCCCCATGGAGCTGGGAGCCTGATGCGGGACTCGATCCCTGGACTCCAGGATCACGCCCTGAGCCGAAGGCAGTCGTCCAACCAACTGAGCCACCCAGGCGTCCCTGGATGTCTCCTTTTAATGGACTGCTGGATCTTATTGGCTAGTATTTTGGTGAGAATTTTCACATCTGTGTTCATCAAGGATATTGGTCTGTAATTCTCCTTTTTGATGGGGTCTTTGTCTAGTTTTGGGATCGAGGTAATGCTGGCCTCATAAAATGAGTTTGTAAGTTTTCCTTCCATTTCTATTTTTTGGAAAGTTTCAGGAGAATAGGTATTAATTCTTCTTTAAATGTTTGGTAGAATTCCACTGGAAAGTCATCTGGCCCTGGGCTCTTGTGTGTTGGAAGATTGTTGATGACTGCTTCAATCTCCTTACTGGTTATGGGTCTGTACAGGTTTTCTATTTCTTCCTGATCAGTTTTGGTAGTTTATATTTCTCTAGGAATGCATCCATTTCTTCCAGATTGTCAAATTTTCTGGTGTATAGTAGCTCATAATATGCTCTTTCTTTTTAAAAAGATTTTATTTGTATATTTGGCACAGAGAGAGAGAGAGAGATCACAAGTAGGCAGAGAGGCAGAGAGAGAAGGGGAAGCAGGCTCCCTGTGGAGCAGAGAGCCCAGTGAGGGGCTCAATTCTAGGAACCTGAGACCAGGACGTGAGCCAAAGGCAGAGGCTTAACCCATTGAGCCACCCAGTCGCCCCTCATAATATGTTCTTACAATTGTTTGTATTTCTTAGGTGTTGGTGATGATCTCTCCTCTTTCATTCATGATTTTATTTACTTGGGTCCTTTCTCTTTTCTTTTTGATAAGTCTGGCCAGGGGTTTATCAATCTTATTAATTCTTTCAAAGAACCAGCTCCTAGTTTCGTTGATTTGTTCTACTGTTCTTTTGGTTTCTATGTCATTAATTTCTGCTCTGATCTTTATGATTTCTCTTCTTCTGCTGAGTTTAGGCTTTCCTTGCTGTTCTTTCTTTAGGTGTAGGGTTAGGTTGTGTACTTAAGACCTTTCTTGTTTCTTGGGAAAGGCTTGTATCGCTATATACTTTCCTCTCAGGACCGCCTTTGCTGCTGTGTCCCACAGACTTTGAACAGTTGTGTTTTCATTATCATTTGTCCATGAATTTTTTTCAATTATTCTTTAATTTCCTGGTTGGCCCATTTATTCTTTAGTAGGATGCTCTTTCACCTCCATGTATTTGAGTTCTTTCCAACTTTCCTCTTGTGATTGAGTTCTACATTCAGAACATTATGGTCTGAAAGTATGCAGGGAATGATCCCAATCTTTTGGTACCAGTTGAGACCTGATTTCTGACCCAGGATGTGATCTATTCTGGAGAATGTTCCATGTGCACTAGAGAAGAATGTGTATTCTGTTGCTTTGGAATGCTTTGAATACATCTGTGTTGTCCATCTGGTCCAGTGTGCCATTTAAGGCCTTTATTTCCTTCTTGATCTTTTGCTTGGATGATCTGTCCATTTCAGTGAGGTGGGGTGTTAGGCCTCTATTATTATTGTATTATTATCGATATGTTCTTTTGATTTTGTTATTAATTGGTTTATATAGTTGGCTTCTCCCATGCTAGGGGCATAGATATTTAAAATTATGAGATCTTCTTTTTGGACAGACCCTTTGAGTATGATATAGTGCCCTTGTCATCTCTTATTATAGTCTTTGGCTTAAAATCTAATTTATTTAATATAAGGATAGCCACCCCAGCTTTCTTTTGGTGTCCATTAGCATGGTAAATTGTTTTCCACCCTCTCACTTTAAATCTGAAGGATTCCTTGGGTCTAATGAGTTTCTTGTAGGCAGCATATTGATGGGTTTTGTTTTTTTATTTATTCTGATACCCTGCGTCTTTTGATTGGGGCATTTAGTCCATTTACATTCAGGGTAACCATTGAAAGATAAGAATTTAGTGCCATTGTATTTCCTGTAAGGTGACTGTTACTGTATATTGTCTCTATTCTTTTCTGGTCTACTACTTTGAGGCTCTCTCTTTACTTAGAGGACCCCTTTCAATATTTCCTGTGGGACTGGTTTGTTGTTTGCAAATTCTTTTAGGTTTTTGTTTGTTTGTTTGTTTGTTTTTTGTCCTGGAAGCTTTTTATCTCTCCTTGTATTTTCAATGACAGCCTTGATGGATATCGTCTTCTTGGTTGCATATTTTTCTCATTTAGTGCTCTGAATATATCATGCCAGTTTATTCTGGTCTGCCAGATCTCTATAGGTAAGTCTGTTGCCAATCTAATATTTCTACCATTGTATGTTACAGACTGCTTGTCCTGAGCTGCTTTCAGGATTTATTCTTTGTCACTAAGTCTAGTAAGTTTTACTATTAGATGAGAGATTGTGCACCTATTTTTGTTGATTTTGAGGGGAGTTCTCTGTGCCTCCTGGATTTTGATGCTTGTTCCCTTTGACATATTAGGGAAGTTCTATATAGTAATTTGCTGCAATATACCTTCTGCCTCCTTCTCTCTTTCTTCTTCTTCTGGAACCCCAATCATTCTAATATTGGTTTGTCTTATGGTATCACTTACCTCTTGAATTCTCCCTTCATGGTCCAGTAGTTGTTTGTCTCTCTTTTGTTCAGCTTCTTTATTCTCTGTCATTTAGTCTTCTATATCACTATTTCTCTCTTTTGCCTCATTTATTCTAACAGTAAAAACCTCCATTAAAAAAATTTTTTTTAAATTTTATTTATTTATTTGACAGACAGAGATCACAAATAGGCAGAGAGATAGGCAGAGAGAGTGAGGGTGAAGCAGGCTCCCTGCTAAGCAAAGAGCCCAACGTGGGGCTCGATCCCAGGACCCTGGACCATGATCCGAGCCAAATGCAGAGGCTTTGACCCACTGAGCCACCCAGGTGTCCCAAGAGCCTCCATTTTTTATTGCACCTCAATAATATCTTTTTAGATTTCAACTAGGTTAGATTTTAGTTCTTTATTTCTCCTGAAAGGGATTTTGTTTATCCAGGAAGGGCTTCTCTAATCTCTTCCTTGCCTTTTTCAAGCCCAGCTACCAACTTGAGAATTGTCATTCTGAACTCTAGTTCTGACATATTACTAATGTCCATATTGATTAGGTCCCTAGTCATTGGTGCTGCCTCTTTTTTTTTTTTTTTTGTGGTGAGTTTTTCCACATTGTCATTTTATCCAGATTAGAATATATGACCAAGAGAATAAAATATTAAAAGGGTGGCAACTCCCCCCCCAAATGTACACTAACCAAATCAGAAGAGACCCAAAACCAGGGGGAGAAAAAAGGGGGGGAAACAATATATATAGATAGATATCTAGATATCTATCTATTTATCTATGTTTTTGACTGGTGAATAGAACCCAGGAAAGCCACCCATTTTATTTTTGGGTACATTTTGGTCTCTTAGAAGAAACTACCTCCCAAAATTTTAAAGAAAGAAAAACTTATATATATACAAAAATAAGGGTAAACTTGATGAAGAGATTGAACATGACTATAAAGATGAAAATTTTAAAAAAATTATAAAAAAGGGATTTCTAAATTAAGTTGGTTGGAAAAAGAAAAAAAAAGGAAGGCGGGAATGTGTTCAGGCTGGAGAGTAGAACAAAGCCCTGTGCTAGATTTTGGATATATTTCAATCTATTAGAAGAAATTGTATCCCAAAATTTTTTAGGAAAAAAAAAAAGACTTATGTGTATTCAAAAAATAAGGTTAAATACAATGAGGGAATAAAATATGAGTATAACAATGAAGGTTTAAAAAGGTTTTTTGTTTTTTGTTTTTTGTTTAAAAAGTATTGTTAAGATAAACTAGTTAAAAACGTTAAAAGAGGAAAGAGGAAAAGTTAGAAAAATAGAATAAGAAAAAAAAAATTAAAAAAAATTAACTTTGCAAGACTAAAGGATCATGGGGAAAAAGCCATGAATTCTATGCATTGCTTTCCCTTAGCTCTGGAGTTCCATTGTTCTGCTTGATCCTTGAGTTTGGTCTTTGCTGGATGTTCTTGCTGATCTTCTGGGACAGGGGCCTATTGCAGTGAGTCTCAAATGTCTTTGCCTGAGACGGAATTGCACCACCCTTGCCAGGGACCTAAGTAATCTGCTCAGGTTCGCTCTTCGAGCTTTTATTCCCTGAATACTTTCCGTACCACTTTGGAGGATGGGAATGAAAATGGTAGCCTCCTAATCTCCGGCCTGGAGGAGCCAAGAGCTCAGGGGCCCACTCCTCAGTGCACCCCCAGAGACCTGAATGTGCCTTAGATCACAGTTTAAGGTAACTCCGACGTGAAAGCTCACTCTCTGACCCTGTCTCTGTAGTCGGCTTCCCTGCTCTGACACCTGGCAGCTCTGCCACACTCAGATATTCCCAATCTTTTTGTGACCCTGGGGTTCCTGAGACCACTGTCCCCGCAAGGGCTCCACCCCTGCTTAGCTCTGGAGCGATGTCCCTCAGTGGAACAGACTTCTATTAGACCCAATTTTGTGCTCCACTGCTCTGCTGCTTGCCGGTAGCCAGCCCCTCTCCCCAACGGTCTGTGTTCGGTTACTTTGGATTCACTTCTCCACACGTGCTACCTTTCAGAAAGTGGTCCATTTTCTGTTCCTAGAAATTCTGCTCTTCTTCTCTTCTATCTCCTGTTGAGTTTGTAGGAGTTAGGAATGGTTTGATACCTATCTAGCTGAACTCCTGGGATCTGATGTCATTTCAGTCTGCTACTCCTCCACCATCTTGCTTGAATTTCCTTATTTTTAAATAACATTACTATAAACTAACAGGAAATAAATAATAAATATTATTAATTAAGCAAAACTGAATTTGCAAACTTGAGTTCTGGTGTTACTTTTCATAATGGATTTTGAGGAGGAAACATTTTTTACTAGGTGCCTTCCAAATAATCACCTAATGAGGTACTTTGTTATAAATAGCATAGATATTTTAGCTGAGAAACAACTCACATGAAAATTTGTAAGCAGAGATGATTTTCACATGGCAAAATATTGGTAACCAATGATATTTGGCACAGAAAAATGGTGACTATGGTTCCATAATCTGGTGTGGACTGTCTCCCTAGAGCAATGTTGAGAACTATTAGACTCCTATTTTCATATCTAGCTAATGATTATCTGATGAGATTTTCATGCATTGTCACAGTGAAAGTCCAGAAAATAGGAGCTCCTGATCTTGATATTTTAGTCCCTGAAATGATTGTATTAAACTTCTTTGATGATACAAAATATACGTAATTAATTCTTAGTTCCCCAGTATATGAAAAAGCTCAGGTTCTGAATTAATGCTGAGTGACTATAATGAAATATGGTTTCCTGGGGCAGTAACTCAACCACTGGGTAAAACCAGCTCTAGCAGTTTCTTGGAAGGCAGTAGAGAAATCCTAGTGACTTATGAGGAACTTTGGGTTCATTACTTCCGTGTTCTGGAAATAAAGGAAGAAAATAACTCAGTCAGTATTAGAACTCTCTGTGTCAGTTGGAGTTGCCTTGTTAGTAGTCAAGAGGGAATGATTAAAGACTGAAGACAGATATCAAAGAGGTAGTCAATGCGTAAAAAAGAGGTGAGTGGTAAGAAGTAATCTAAAAGTACATTCTAAATTGTTTCTTTTGTTTATACTGTACTCATCTTTGACCCCATTTTGCCTTTTAAATATCTCAATATACTGAAGGAAGAGAAGGAAGAGATAATTCAAATAATTCATTTTTGTTTTGGATTTGTTTTTCTCTCCCCTCCCTTGTTTTCTTTCTTATATAAGCAACAAGACTTTCTTCTCAACTTGAACATCTTTTTAAAAAAATGACCCAACTGAGATGGGTTAGAGTGAAAATGAAATGAAAGAAAAATTTTTGTGAAGTAAGTGAATAGCTCAGAGTCAATATTCTCCAACAATGTGAGCAAAAGCAGCCCTCCACAGCATGGTTTTATGTGACCTACTCAGGTATGTCTGTGCCTGTGGGGTTAATTTCCCCTTACTGCCTTTTGTTGATTCGCATGAGCAGTTTAGTAGGGACAATCACAATGCATCCATCTCTGTGGTCATGACTTTCTTATTTGGGAAAACAGTACATGGACTGACACTACTGAGATTCCATGCTGTTTGAGGCCAAAGCAAAAGAAAGACCAGTAATTGTGCACTTATCCATCCCTTTGGCTCTGATAAACCTGCATTGAGGTAGGGGAGGGAGAGCCAAATTGAACTCTATTTTATTTTGTTTCATTTTGGTGGCTGTTTGTTCCTTGGCTGTAGATTTAACTATGAGCCCTTGACTTTGAGGGCAAGGCAAAAGGAAATCTCCTCTTCGTTTTAGGTGTGCTAGAGTGGTAAATTTGAGGAGGAGGTTTCCTTCATTTTTAAAAATGCTGCTTAGTTTCTCATAATTCTCAAATTTAAGAGAATACTTTAAAGAGTAGGCTAGCCATGCATCCCGGTTTGCCTGTGACAGTCCTGGGTTATGCCTATTGTTGCAGCACATTTATCAATAGTGCTTTCTTTTGTTCTCAAAAATGTTGTGGTTTGCATGGTCAATTCTGTGATTTCTCTGGGAATTACCAGTCTTGAGATTTGGAAGTTCCATCTATGAGACTAGCAAACAACATATGCAAGTCCCTTTTCCTAAAAATCCAGTGAATGAGTGGGTCTCCATAGACCTGATTGGGAATAGGACCCATGGCATATATATATATTTTTAAGACCACTAATGGAATGAAAAGAAATCCAGCATTATGTATCTCTATTTTCCAATGAATTTAGCTAATATATCACCCATAAAACAAGTCATTTGGGAATTAGCCAAACTCTATAATTCCTGTGAAATCTACTTTAAGCAGAAGACCCACAATGGTGATGTAAAGTGTCTTCTTCTTTCTGAGCCTCTGTAGCAGGTAAGACAAAGAAGGTGGCCAGGGTGCAAAATTGAAGGCATTCATTTTCAGATGCATACAAGTGCCAACTCTGCACTTACGTTTATTAGAGAATATTGACCTGTGATTCAGGACAAGCCTCAAGCTTTATCTATTCTAAGGAGGCTTTGTAAACTGTGTAGTTTCTCCCTAGACTTAGCTCAGGCTGGGTGATTGCCCCTCATATATCTTCTGATTATATATTATGCAAATGAACTACTGTTGTATGGTATTGAAAGGTGTGTGTGTGTGTGTTTTCATTCCTTGAGTTGAGGGACCACAATTTACTCATTTTTATATTCAGAACACTAATGAATGGGCCTAATGCATATCATGTGTTCAAAGTTTATTGAACCATAACAAGAAAATGAATTATAAACAAGTAATTGATTCAATTATATTAATTAAAATTCTTCTAAAAGTTTTTATTACACCCTCAAAGAATTTATTCTAATAACAATAATAATAAAATCTAATATTTTCTGACCTTAATAATTAAATGGTTCAAGTCCAAGTTTTGAGATATTTTATACTTATATATAGAAGAAAGCCTGAAGAAATAATAAAATTTACAGTGTTTTCATGAAACCTGTAGAGATGGATCTCTTTGGAATATCTTCTGAACACTTCTTCTGTTCCAGTGAGAAATAACATAAAGTGGTCTTTATTGTGGAGTGTTGACTTCTGACTCATTCCAAATGAATAGACAGACTTTTATTCCTCTTTTGCTTTGCTGCTTCTTTTCCTGAGGAAAAATGCTAGGCTATTTTGGGGGAAATTTTTAAGAACATGCCAAGTAAATGTGATAAAAGCCACATATATATACAAGGTCAATAAATCATTTCTATACTCAGTTTTTGAGGGTCTATGATGTCTATTGAATTAAAATATCTTTTCATTTCTATATTTGAAATATGACTAATTAGATGCATCAAAGCAGTATAAAATCAAGCTGGATATACTTGGTAGGGAGAATGGTTTGATTCAATTTTAAGTCCTTGATTAACATTTGAGTTTCTTCCTTAATATAGAGACAGACAAGACACAGTGTGAAACCATAAGCTTGGAAAGAAAAAAAAAGATCACAAAGAAGTTAACTTTCAGTATCTCTATAATCATCTTATATTAATATAATCCACACCCCTATTGCACATTTAGCAATGAATTCCTGACTAGGAGTTAAAAGAGTGAGTTGCATAATTACATATTATATTGAATGAGCTCAGGACAGTTCAAGTGGAAGTGAATCACAAAGCCTCAATTATCCAGATTGATTCTCCTGATGAAGACCAATTCACTGGATAATTGTGCACCTCTCTATCCTTTTGGCCTGATAAACTCCCATTGAGTTAGGGGAGAGAGAGCCAAATTAAACTTGATTTTTTTTTTTTTTTTTTTTTTTGGTAACTGTTTGCTCCTTGGTCTTACATTTGAATATGAACACTTGACTTCAGAAATGCCTGTCTGGACTAATAAGATGGCTGCAAATGCTGGAAAAGATGGCTTTTTTCACCAGAGGAATGTTTTTGAGTCTTGTTCAGCTCTGGCTGGAATGATTTCCATGGGTCTGTTGTTAGCTGGTGTATCACTGCATTATGCATGACCCCTGGACTACTCTTTGTATGAAAAAGATGTACATGACTCCATGAGTGATTTCTGATTTGTGTTCAATTTACAATTTTTCTATAATATTTCTATGCAAGTATGATTTTTTTTAATACTAATACCCACATTCATGTTAAGGTATCAGGAATTAATAACATATGTAATATAGTTGTGGATAATGTTTAAATATTTAAAGTATCCAAAGCTAAAAAGTTGCATGGAAATCTTCTTTCGCTGAAATTACTCAATGGATATATTTTCTTGGTAATGTGAAGTTTTTATAACATAGATTTATCGTACGGAAAGTAAATGCAAAACTGGAACTTAAGAGAACAAGACCTTATACTAAATATTTATAGTTGGAAAATAAATATTCTCATTAGTTTTGCTGTTTGAAACATTAATTATATTGGGGAAGGATGAATTGGTTTTCATTCCTTATATATCACTAGCTTCAGAAGACATAAAATCTTTATTTACCAATTCATTTGAGTAACACTGAGAATCCTTATTCTCGGCACTAGAATGTATAAACAGATAAAAGTAAGACACGAGAGATATACAGTTCTCCACATACAGCAGGAGTTATGTGTGTTAGGAAAGAGAGGATTAGAGGCAGGGATTTGAGAACTTCTAGTTCCAACTCTGCTATTGCATTAGCTGAGCTAACTTAGTGATTTTACTCTACTCATTTGTAATATGGTGATCATATCTGCCCTGCCCACCTCAAAGGCTTTTGTGATGATCAAATAAAGTTTGTAAAGATGCTTTGCAAACTATCAAACACTGTATAAATTTGGACACCATTATTTTATTAGGTTTTGACACTATACAGTCGAGCCCCCATTGATTGATTATGGAATCATAAATTTCTGGGTATTTACTGAGAAAGCCTCAGGTGAAAAACGACAGTCTCATCCCTTTTCTAAGATATGATAAGATTAAGGCTTGGGAGAAAGCTTAGAAAACAAATTTAAAAAGTCATTGCCTCAAGAACATACATATTATAAAGAAAAAAAAAAAGATGGTTCTTGAAAGCCCGTTCACTAGGGTAGGAGGATAGCTGTGTGTCAGCTTACCAAATCATGTACACTAGATTGTAGCGATTCTGTCAGTGTTCACAAAAATAGGCATAATGACTATTTAGCTAAAGGGAACAAACAGATTCAATGAAGTACTATCAAGACTGTGAGTTTCTGCACACCTTGGAGGGAAAATGAGAAAAGAGTTCAGATTGTCTTCTAGCCTGTAGAGATTTAAGTAAAAAAATGAATGTTGGAGATCAATTGATGATGATATGAAAGAAGCATCTCTCCATATATTTCCCCTCTCTGTCCTGAAATAAATTTCATGTAGACCATTATTTTTAATATGTAAGAGTTCTAGTGTTTTTAAACACAGACTTAAAAAAAAATTTATTAACATAGTGCACCTCAACAGATTGCTGGAATGCTACCTGAAACTAATTAGTAATACAAATGGATTAAGATTTTTCTGTAGTCATTATAACCTTTTCTGTATGTATACTTTAAATAAATCTGATGTAATTACTGGATTTTCGTAAAATTGTGTTACATTTTGGTGGAGTGCTCTGTATGCCAGAGTCCACTGCTAACACTTCTGAGTAGTAAATACAATTTCAGAGTGACAGTAAACATTATGGACATATGCTGAACCTGGAAAATTAATTCTTGACTGGTGCTATTTAACTTTGATTTGAGGTAGTCATACTTCACAGGAAAGTCTTGCACATCTGTGCTACAATGGTGGAGGGAAAGTACTCCTACACAAATATTAGCATTACAAACCATCAGGGTATCTAGTGTGCTAGAGTATCTGTGTCTACCTTCACAGAGGTGATACTTGCAAGAAGTGTTGGGTTTAATGAGTTTTTTTTATTTTATCTCATCAGATACAAAGCAAATTTCATTAATCTGTAAGAGGTCAGTCAGCTTCTTTCCACAGTCTTTTTCCTGGCATTTTACAGCACCCAGGGTTATGTTAGTAGGAAACATGACAGGGTGATTTAGAAATGGAAGAACTGGTGCCTGGGTAGCTCAGCAGGTTAAGCCCCTGCCTTCAGCTCAGGTCATGATCTCAGGGTCCTGAGATGGAGCCCCGCATCAGCTCTCTGCTCAGCAGGGAGCCTGCTTCCCCCTCTCTCTCTGCCTGCCTTTCTGCCTGCTTGTGATCTCTCTGTCAAATTAAAAACTCCCCTTCCTTGCTAATACTGAAGTTCTGTTCTGAGCTCTGGCTCTGGATCCCCTGCCTGGCTCTTGCCAGCTTTCATCCAAGGTAGGCTGGGCTCATGGGCCCAAGCTGCTAGATTTTGACTCCATCTAAGGGGGGCAGATATAAGCCTGTGTAGTGGGGCCTTAAAGGGCAGAGCTGAACTGGGCAAAGCTTAGAACTTGGAACAAAGTTATTGTATTTATTGGAACGAATAAATACAAGTCATAACAAATACAGTAGCAAGGGGAAGGAAGGAAGCCATGCTGATGATAAATGGAGCCAAAAACCGTCAACAAAATGGAGGCCTCCACGAAGTACTTATGTACCAGGATGTGATCCAAGAGATCGTCATGTGGGGACACAGAGCAAGAGAAAACAAGACCCTTGCCATTGTAGGGACTGGTATACCCAACATTGACTGTTGGTAAGAGCCTCCTTCATGGCTCATTGGTAACTCAGCAGAGGGTGTGAGGTGAGCAAATGCCAGAGGTCTTCTTCCAAAATATATTGATCATCCAAAAACAAAAACTGACACTTGTGATCAATGAAATCACAACTTCCTGGAAAACCCAGTTACCTTTCCTTGTAGATACCAATACTCAACTCCAAATGTGTCCATGTTCACCCCCATGTCTTATCCCTTAACCATCTGAGTTTCACTGGTGGTGATTCCACATAGACGGGAATCCTGTTGCTAGGCCAGTTTGTGCAGCTTCCCTCCCAGCATCCTCCCTCCCCTTCCTGACATGTCTGCTGCTTGAAAACGCATTTGCCCTGGGATGGAGCCTGCACTGTAGGACATGTTCCACCCAATCCACTTGCATGCCCTTCTGTATCTTTCTGCTTCTCTTCTGCTTTCGATATGTAACTCAAATTTTGTCTCTTCATGTATCAGGTGTCGTTGGAACCATCTCAGAGGGCCAAACACATCTCTCTACCTACTAAAAGGTATCATCTTACTTTAAAACATTTATTGAACACTTTATTTTATTTATTTAACATGTACATAGAACTCTGTGCCAGGCACTAAGGAGCTTTTTGGAGTTACGGCTTATGTAATGTAGTCTTTTGTTGCCAAGGTTTTATGGACATTATACAAGTGTCTATCTCCACATGCATATGTTCTTTATACACCTGCTCTATACACATATGACATCAAGAAATGTTTATTGTCTATGGTGAAACTGAAAATAGTAGGAGGACACCTGGGTTGCCCAGTCAGTTAAGTGTCCAACTCTTGACTTTGGCTCAGGTCATGATTTCAGGGTCAGGAGATCGAGCCCCACAACAGGTTCTGCACTAGGCAAGGAGTCTGCTTAAATTTCTGTCTCTCTCCCTCTGCCCCTCCTCCCCTAAAAAATAGTATCAATGAAATTAAAGATAGTTTAGATATTACCAATGAACTAATCACCTTTTACCACCATCTGCAATCGAAAGTAGGATATACATGAATAATTCCACTAACCTACTTATTTTTCCTTGACACATCCAAATGATTTGCACAAGTCCCCTTCTATTTGCACGGGATCTTATAAATCAATTTACTAACACTTTGAGATGACTTACCCATGAAAAGTGCTCTAGAGAATAAAATTCCATATCTTTCCCACTTGACAGATAAACTTATAAATAAACCATAATTCCTTCTAAAGGACAAAAGTCCTATCTTTGATCACTCCATAAATTATGGGATATATATTTTACTTCCACTGTCAGTTACCACTCTTGTGATTTCTAGAAGCTCTCCCATTCCTCTTGAAGGCATGGTGATTCTAAAGCAAATGGTGAAAAAGGCAAAAATGGAAAATAACTTGACAATGAAGGGTAAAATCTCTCCTAGCAAAGTGCCAAAGAATAGATTAGCAGCTTTTCTTCTTGAAAATTGTAAGATGAAATTATAAGCAATAGGCAATTTTCAGGTTGTCAAATATCCATAATCACTATGATTTCTGAATTTAATACAATGTAGCTGTGATTATTGTTGCTTTTCTGCCTGCAAACATTATACGTTTTTGCTTAAACATACATTTTACATTTATGAAAACCTACTAAAAATGATGCAGTCAAATTTCAAAATTGGGTTTTTTTTTAACTTCTAATATGTGGTTTCCGTTCCATTCAAGAAGGCTATTATAAGGCTATTATAAGGATTTTTTCCCTATTACCAATGCTGAAATATTTAAACATCTGAAAGAAATACGCAAATGTTTCCATGTAAAAAGAAACCGCGTTCTTTGGAAAACATGAATTATATAAACTATAATTAGAGCTTCAAATTGAAAGTGTTTAAACTAAGATTACAAATTGCTATGTTAAAAAGATACTGAGACATTCGGGGGAAAAAAATTAAATGCCGACTAACTAAATTAATTCTCCCACATCCCAAGCTGTTCTATCTCCTTCATGGCTTCCCTTCTGCCATCACTGATGATACCTAAACATGGGTTCTACTACAATGAATTCAGGCGTGATTTGCTTGCTTCTCCTGCCATCAGAGTTGGCAGTTTCTACTTAAAAGTATAAATCTCTATTAATAGTCTGCAAATAAACATGGTCTATTGAAGAAAGCAAACTTATATAGGTAAAAATACAAGTTGAATCCTACAATTTCAAGCTAAATTGGAAATAACTTAATTTTTAATGAGTTTTTTTGCATTTTTAAGACTGCACAATGGAAATCTAAAAATTAATTGAACAACATATCAAGGCACCACAAAGCAAAATATGGGAGAATTGGACAAGAACCAGTAAGTGTTGACCTGAATGAGAATAAAGAAGCACTAGATTAAAAGTTGTTCTTGTTTTAATAGCTATTTTATGAAATTTAAAAGGATGACTCCAAATCACACACACACTCATTTTTTTTTAAGATGTCATGACTCTGGCAACCAGAGGTAGTTCTTTGGCCTTTACAATTCTAATTTCTTATAAGAAAAGAATTCATAGCTTTCTTTACACTCTCCTCAGTATTTACTATAGAGGTTCAGCCATAGTAGACACCCAGTAGGAAGGCTCACTCCCTGATACTATTTGTTAAAGGGAAATAACAGAATTCTTCAATTTCCTAAAATTTTTTTTTAAATTAAAAGTCCTGAGGTGGAAACTCTCTGCTACTGGGTCATCATGTCAAAGGGCACAGGAAGGTTGTGATGTTGGAGCCAATAATAGATTTTCATTTTATAAGAAGAGATTCCAACTTCCACATAATATGAAGTGATTATCCATTTTTAGTTCAGGCATTAGGAAGGAATGAGCCCCCAGACTGAGGCACATTTCTATACAACCAGAAAAGCCTCGGAGAAGCCCAGGCTGAGGAAGGTTTAAAACAAAAATGTGGAGGCATATTCCTGTCTGTGTACTTCCGAGAAATAAACAGAGAGTCACATTGTAGGGTAGAGCTGACTAGTACTCCAGGTAACGTGAGGGCCAGGAATAGCAGGACTTTAAATGGCAGGAAAGGGGTTTGGATTTAATTTTGGGCAGTGGATTTATTGGATATTTTGAGTACTGATGTGTGTAAAGATTAGCTGGCAGTTGTCTGTGAACTGAAATACAGCAAGAGAACAAGAGATGAGCCCAATCAGGATACTCTTTATTCACTGAAACAATAATATGAATTTTAGCTTTTCAGTGTCTGACATTAAGTAGGTTCTTAATAAATATTTATGTAATGAAAGAATAAAGTAGTTAATTATAGAGTTAGTAGATAAATTCAAGTTCAACTAATCTAACCCTTTGTTTGTTGTATTAACTGATCTGACAACTAATCTGACTATCCTCTCCCCCTCCTTGGAGAAAAAAATCTCCAAAGGAACTTACTGAATTCACTGAAAGGGAGCAGCAGGCAGGACAGCGAAGGAGAGAGTGTCTTCCAGGAGGCAGTGGGGGAAGCTATAGTTAGGGGGACAGTGAGGAGATATGGGAACTTATGGAATTTTCCTTTGTCGGTACCTGTGCCTGGTTGTAAGTAGCCCATTGGTCAGCTAGGACCTATGGATACTTTGAGGTGGATTACTTAATAAGCCTGTTTGCATTCAGTCTGGTGGTCACTGTGGTCCCTTTTACCTTACTCAGGTGTCCATTGCTCAAGCCTGTTGCCTAAAAATGGCCTCTACATTCCTCCCAGACAGATAAAGAGTGACAAATCATTGGCATTTGGGTGGAGTGGCCTTAGCTGCTTTCATGCTAGATGGGGGTGGAGTGGAGGGGGCATATGTCCCTACTTAAACTTGTCAGTCCATCAGGGTCCTGTGCAGTTATAGAGGAGAGCGTGGTATTATATGACAATTTGAGTAGCAATTTGAGTGAATTCCTTGGTGGCCAGGCCCATAATGACATTTAGTGGGGGGACCCTCTGATGGTATGGGATGGAATCCTGTTGAATCACCATTGTACATGGAATTGATGGATTCACTCAGACACGTAGGAACATATTTTGCCTGTAGCTCAAGATGGCAGTTGGATCCCCAGGAACAAGGGAAAAAGGGCAACGGAGGGGGTTGGTTTACAAGGTCATATATTTTACTAACCATGGCATGCTGGTTCTTAACCGTAGTGTTTGACACTCAATATTTGTTAATTAACTTATTTTTGAATAATTGAATGAATATGTGTGTTTTTATAGAAAAAAGCATAGTTGATTTGTTGTAGGTAAATGGTAAGACCCAGCTGACTGCCATTGAGCTTCACAGACTCACTATAGGGCACTTAATTTTACTTAGTATCATTTACTTTAAATTTTAGGTATCCTGTCTAGAATAAATTCATCCTGCTAGTGCTGACTTGAAAGCAAAGATTGTAGATCAAATTCTCTCTTTTATTGTCACTCTAGAGTTCTTTAATATTTAATGTTTATTTCTTCTACCCTCTGAAAAGTTTTGACCACCTGCATCTCTCCTCATCTATCCTTCTCCTAGCTCCTACAGTTTTCATTTTTCATATGCTTGTTTGGGGCTTATATTTTGTTTTGAATTGTTGATCATATTTTGTTACATATGTGCCCAGATTTTAAAACTAGAGTGTGCTCCTTTTTAATTCCCACAATTACTTTAGCACCCAATAATTACTGTCTAATAGTCAGAAAATTACATCATCCATCACTTTATTTATGCTACTAATAAATGCCATCTGAGATCACAATCACCAAGTTAAGTCAGTGATAACTAATTTCACATGCATGTAAATTCACATAATCAGGATAAGGATATGATTCAAAATGAGGATATTATGGGACGATATCCTTCAACAGCCTCCAGATACTACCTTACCTCATTAGTCATCTGTCAATAGCTAGGCTTCACAATAAATAATGTACTTTGCTTCACATTCGATCTGTCAGCTGGTTATCGTGCATGTTTTAGGGTAGTTGTTGGGAGGCTTAGTGATAGTTTTTGTGTTACGTTGCAGGCAGTAATCTCAGATTCTGGCCCAACTAATATTTTTTGGATAAACAAACATTTACTAGTATATGACTTAGGGTAAGATGCTTCATGGCACCACCACAGCCACTGTTGTTATCCCCAATAGCAGTAACATAGCGGCAAATCCAACATTAGACATCATTTGAAATCACTTGCACCGTGCCTGTCTTCTCTAGTCTGTCAGAGGATAACATCAGAGAACACAGTGTGCATATTTCTTTATCTTTTGATCACGACCTCAATAATATTTGCCCAAGTCTTTCTGTTAATAGTGACATGCCTTCACTTGTTTCACCTGTGAAGAACCTGTCTGAGAATTGATGGATCTGGACGAGAGGGTAGCCAATTAGGTAATGGCCTCCAGCAAGAGCGGACTCTGTAGAAGACTCGCCTTTGAACTGTGTGGAGTTGAACCAAAAGGCACAGCTGTTACATAAATCAGAGAGAAAAGAACAAGGTTACACCTGTAGATTGACTCAACAGCTTTATTTTCTTAGCTCAAATAGTAGAGTAGTTTAATGATAGCTAATACAATACTTGGATTAATTAAGTAATCTTGACTTCAATTATTTAGGTAATTCAAGAAAATGGGGAATTATATCCAAAATTAAGGTGTTAATTTCAGAAATGGAGACGTTGTCTTAAAGAGTTCCTATCAGAAATATAGCTCATGGGGAATCAGTTACTAAAAGTCTTAACAGTTTCATGGCAAAGAAAATTGTCAGCAGGGTCCGTAGTTATGATTTAAAGTCGGGTATCTACTTTATTTTTTTTTAAAGATTTTACTTATTTATTTGACACACACAGAGAGAGATCACAAGTAGGCAGAGAGGCAGACAGAGAGAGAGGGGGAAGCAGGCTCCCCGCTGAACAGAGAGCCCGATGTGGGGCTCGATCCCAGGACCCTGGGATCATGACCTGAGCTGAAGGCAGGGGCCTAACCCACTGAGCCACCCAGGTGCCCCAGGTATCTACTTTATTAAGTAGATACAGAGAACATCTCCCAAATAAGTTTGTAAATATCTTTCTATGTGAAATTGTTTTCTAAATACCTGCTCCAGTCTAAACTCGGCTCTGCCTTGATAAAAGGAACTGAGTTGTAAAAGGAACAGATGAAAGTCTGTGCCTAAGTTACCTTAATACATTACTGTTAAAAGTTTTTGCCATAACAGAGATAGATCATCCATACCTCAAAAATGGGTACCAGGGTAGGTTGCTAAAACTAGAGACGTGCTATGACAAAAACCTCTCAATATTCGCAAGTGTGTACACTTACCACAGGCATCCCAAGACCTAATTATTTTTCTTTCACTGATGTGTCTCTTTTGTCTTCAGAAATACTAAAAATTAAAGTATAGGCAATAGCGTTATAATTTAATGAGAAATAATAAGATGTGAAAAGTCAAGTTTTTATTATACACTTATATATCTTCCTTAGCATCTAAGTACAGTAGAATTGATTTGCTGCTGATCCTCAGTGTCCAGGGAAAATTTTGCAAAGGTAACAAAGTACAGTTAGCTGTACCATGGTTTTATCATTTTAATTTCTCTCTGAAGATATAAACTGGGCTCTTGGAAACCCAGTTCAATCATCCAAAATATACAACATTCCAAGTATGAAATAAATGGTATCTTTCATCAATCCTATTAATTTTTAAAATTTAAAATGCTCACCTTTATTGTGCTCATTTGTGTTAGGAAGTAGATGATGATGTGTTTAAATTTTCACAGTATTATTTAAGGTTCATATTCTTGGCATGCGAACTCATAGTCAGTAAAGACGGTCCAATACTGAACATACTGAGTTAAAGATATATGATCATACTGAAGAAAAAACCTGAAAGTATAAAATAAGCCCTTATTTGCGGATTAATTAATACACATTACTTTTGGCACATACTGAGTATCCTGTATCTTAGATAATGATAATTTACATGTGTGGTGCTTTGCAGTTTACAAAGTACTTCTATATACATTTTCTTATTTGATCTCCAGTAAGCCCTGGGGGGATGGCTAAGCAGGTATTTTTATTATCTAAAAAGAAATTGAGTTTCAGAAAGGTTATATGATCACTTCACACAGCTAATAGGTAGCAGAACCAGGATTTGATAGAACACAGAATCACTCTATAAATAACATTACAATTATTTTCTTCAAACATCCACCATTATTGTCTATAAATGCTTTTAATTGATTGACTAGTTTAGAACAGAATACATTCCTGAAGATTTCATCAAAGCTTGCCAGTTAACTTGATAGATATTTCATGTGATATTTTGTGCAGTAACTTGTTTTTCTAAATTGTATCCTCCAGATTTATCTCTCTGTATTTAACTAGATGTATTGTTTCAAGGATTGTGTCCTCTGGCTTTCATCAGGGATAAGTGACAGCTGTCTGTGCATTAATGAAGCACGAAGACTGTTTTCCATCAGAAGGAGGAACAGATCATCGCTTTTCACCCTCATCCTTTGAACTATTTAATTTTACAGCCATCCAAGTCAACTTTTATTCTTTTAGTATGTGTTCCAGAATTTAAAAAGGAGAGAAGGCAGAAAAGTTCAGCACCTAAGGAGACAGCTTTTGTCAAATGTAACTCCTACATTGTTTTACAAGATTCCTTTTGTTCTATGGAACATGGCAGTGTCTTTCACAGTAAAAGCAATTTATAAATATCTCCTTTTGGTTTAGATTTCTATGTTCCTGATAGAACTCTTAAGAAGTTTTGCTCAGAGTATATTTTTCCCTTTCAGAAACAGTAGAACATTTTAGTCTGATTTTAATTCATTGTGTTACTATCCAATGGTTGATAGAATGGTTGAAAACAGACAAGCAAAAATCATTCTTCAACTTTTCCCCCCCATTTTAATTAAATGGTGTGGTTGAAAGGAATGTGATCTTCTGAGTTCTGATTGGGAGAGAAAAAAGGAGCAACCCCTGACATTCAGAAGCCTACCTAGCACTCAGCCGGGTCATATTATTCTCCAACTAGACATAAACAGTCTTGCAGAATACCAACCTCAGATGGGGTTACTCTGAGATCATGATAAAACGAGAAAAAGCAAAGCCACTTCATAATTCTGTCTAAACACAGAAACAGAGTCATGATGCCACCCGCAAAATATCAAACACCCCCTTAATTATCCAAAATGTGTGACTGGTATTTTTTTTCAATGGGTTATATACAGTTTTCCTTCTAGTCTCACTTTCTTTTCCCTAAGTTTTATTGAGATACCCCATCACAGATGTTCCCCTGCTGTCTGACAGCATATAATGTTGAATGAACTGCAGCCTCTCGAGATCCTCCTCCAAATCACCTAATCACAACAAAATCCTAGGATAGGATCTCTCTCTCTCTCTTTAAAGATTTTATTTTTTATTTCACAGAGAAAAATAGAACAGGTATAGGGTGAGAGTTGGGGGTGCACGAGGGGTAGAGGGTGAGGGAGAAACAGACTACTTGGCCAGCAGGGAGCCAGACATGGGGCTCAACCCCAGGACCCCCTCCCCCCACCAGAGATCACAACTTGAGTTGGAGGCAGATGCTTAACCTATGAAGCCACTCTGGTGCCGCTACTGTAGATTCTTTCTAACATCTTTTTTTTGAGATACCCTGTGATTCCCAATGCATTAAGTATTAAACCAAACCTTCCCCCAACTAGAGATATAGTCCTTGTGGCCTTTGGCTGCAGAACATTGACATATTTTTTTATTTTTGTCTCAGCTTCTTACCAGTTACTTGAAATTGAAATTGAGCAAATTATTTAGGCACTCTGGTCTTTTTTCTTCTCTATAAAATTGAGATATTTATATTTACCATAAGACTATTAAGATATTAGTTGAGTTGGGTTATGGACATTGGGGAAGGTATGTACTATGGTGAGTGCTGTGAAGTGTGTAAACCTGGAGATTCACAGACCTGTACCCCTGGGGCTAATAATACATTATATGTTAATTTAAAAAATTTAAACAATTAAAAAGAAATTACCAAAAAAAAGATATTAGTTGAGATAAATGATATAAAATACCCAAGTGGTGCTATAATACAGAAAATATTCAATATTATTTTTCCCATTTAATATTTTTTATATTCTCTTCCTTCTCTTTCTGATTTGTCCACAGTTAAGTCATAAGTTTTCTTGATTATTTGATCTAGGTCTTGTAACTCATATGATTAAAAAAAAGGTTTAAGAAATCCTCTTTTATAAAGTTTAATTTGGAAAAAGAATTTAGACAGTGGATTGGCCAAGTTTATCACCACTGTCTTGACTTTGCTTTATTATTGTTATATTTTAAGAAAAAATTCTGCTACCTCCAACAATCATTTATTGACAACCCTATGTTCCAGGGAGTAAGCTGGGCAGTATGGACACAGATATGAATTAGACATTGTTCTACCATCAAATAACACATATTTACCTCCAATATATTGCCAAGTATCAGCCATACTAATAGTTCTCAAGCATGTTTCTAATGCAGTGTGTCTGGAGTTTATGATACAGTCCTGCAGTCATAGTCCTAAACCAAGCTTCTCATTTGGTGAGATGAGATTCACTGACAAATATGATAATAAACCCAGAGTATAATCCAATTCCAGTATAACCTCAAAATACTTAAATAGAATCTGACAGATATAAAAGGAGAATGAAAAATCTACACTTGTTGGAAATTCTAATAAAAACTTAAGGATTAAGCAGGCAAAAATGTTGAGAATATATAGAGGATTTGAACAACACAAGAATGTTCTTCATCACATTTGTGTGTGTGTGTGTGTGTGTGTGTAGCTTCTCCCAATAAACAGAGCAAACTCACAGTTTTTAGACATATGTGGAATATTTATAAAATTTAACCCCATATTCCACAAAGGATGCTTTATAGAATACTAAAAAATTTGTAGTTTGTGGACAACCTTCTCTGGCCAAAATGCAATAAAAATAACAAAAAGTTATCAATTTGGAGACTTTAAATTCTTATTTAAGCACAGGGCTTTGTGTGATTCTTTAGAAGTTCTGAGATACTGCTATTGAAGCCAATGGCCTTAAGAATCTAGTGCATGATAACACACTACCCATTTGGTTTGTCATCCTCCTCAAACATCCGCTATGTCCTGAAAGATTCCTAAAAGAAACAGAAAAAAATAAAAAGAACACAGATATAAACCAATAGAAAAAGTAGACCAGTACAAGCAGAGATGGATACAGCTTTGATTGACATAAGGAATTAGACAGTATTCTTGGGTCTGGTATAACTAGAGCAGAAGTATTGGCTAGGAAATAATAGGGCATTTACTTGAGCATTAAAACAAACAAACAAACAAACAAACAAAAACAGCAAATCAAACTACTTTGAGAAGTTTTATACAGAAGAGTTCAGTTTAGAAACAATGAACAATGGAGAATCACTTTGTTGATTGACATAAAATTGGGCTCTTCAGAAACTCAGTTGGCAACTATATGAAAGATATTTCAAGCAAAAGAAATAAAACTTAGAATACTTATGAAGTGCTTAGTGATTGTCCCCCCAAAAAAAGTGCTAGAGAGTCAGGTAGTGAGTGTTTTAATGATAGTAGGCGCTTGTATGAGATACTAGTGTTTTTTGCTTTCAGGGGGATGTTCTCAAGTCACCCTAATATTTCTATCTGGGCTAAGAGATTTAGTGAGAACAGGAAGTTCACAGGCCAGTGTGCAAAGGCAAGTGGAAAAGAGAGGAGCCCAGAGAGCAAAGAAAAAGAAAGGAAAACTGAGTTAAGGAGCCATTTTATCATTGATGACGCCGTGAGTACCACAATACTTACCACCTCCATTTCTTACTCTGCCAAAACTCACGAGCAAGTGGGAAACAATGATGATCCAGGAAGAGGAATCTGCTCTCTCATCTACATAAAAAACAGAGTGTGATGCTAAAGGGCGTTTTGAACTTAATCCAATCCAGCTATAATCCTCCATTTTAAAAGCTTCCATTTGGCATTGAGAATACCAATGTTGATATCCAAGGAGGAAAGGAGGGAAATAATACTTTGGCAGTTTTGTTCCCCTAGTTTTTTTCTTTCTTGTGCTTCCCCCCATAACTCATTCTTTATTTTTATATTTGAGTTGGGAAAACTAGAATCGAAGTGAATGGAAAAACGTGATTATTCTTTTTATTCTGATGTTTTTTAAAAATTTAGAGATCTTGGAAAAGATTTAAAAAGATAATAAATTTTCACTATATGGGAACCATATGGATTTTAATTTAGTGTCTTACACTAAAATACATGTATACTGAAGATATGCCTTACAGAATAAATTCCATTCAAGTAATGAATTACTTAAGAGAAAAATTCAGGACATTGGGTACTTAGAAAAAATGTTATTCTTTTTATCACACGTATATTTTATTGTGTTATAGATACTTAAAATACAAACATTATCACATTTATTCAATCATGTGTAGTAAAATATAGGTCACGATGACTGAAGGAAATCTAGAGCTCTATTTTAAATTAATTTCCTTATTTGCAATATAAATTGGGAGTTAGTAAAATTTTGTTATAAGTAAAATGATCTAAATAACTCTCCTTAACCATATATTTCATATAATTTCTTTTTTCTTATACTTCTTACTTTTTTTAACAGTTAATTAATCTTATTAACATATAATGTATTTTTTGGCCCAGGGGTAGGGGTCTGTGAATCGTCAGGCTTACACACTTCACAGCGCTCACCACAGCACATACACTCCCCAATGTCCATAACCCACCACCCTCTCCACACCCCTTCCCCCCAGCAACATTCAGTTTGTTTCATGAGATTAAGAGTCTCTTATTGTTTGTCTCCCTCCTGATCCCATCTTGTTTCATTTTTTTCCCCTACCCCCCAAACACTCCACTCTGCCTCTCCAATTCCTCATTATCAGGGAAAGCATATGATAATTGTCTTTCTCTGATTACTTATTTAGCTCAGCATAGTACCCTCTAGTTCCAGCACATCGTGGCAAATGGCAAGATTTAATTATTTGAAGGCTGCATAGCATTGCATTGTATATATATACCACATCTTCTTTATCCGTTCATCTATTGATGGACATCTAGGTTCTTTCCATAGTTCGGCTATTGTGGACATTACTGCTATAAACATTTGGGTATAGGTGCCTCTTTTGATCACTACATTTGTATCTTTAGGGTAAATACCCAGTAGTGAGATTGCTGGGTCATAGTGTAGCTCTATTTTCAACTTTTTGAGGAACCTCCATGCTGTTTTCCAGAGTGGCTGCACCAGCTTGTATTCCCACCAACAGTGTAGGAGGGTTCCCCTTTCTCCACATCCACGCCAACATCTGTCATTCCCTGACTTGTTAATTTTAGCCATTCAGACTGGTGTGAGGTGGTATCTCATTGTGGTTTTGATTTGTATTTCCCTGATGCCGAGTGATGCTGAAAACTGTTTCTTGTGTCTGTTGGCTATCTGGATATCTTCTTTGCAGAAATGTCTGTTGTCCTCTGCCCATATTTTGATTGGATTATTTATTCTTTGGGTGTTGAGTTTGATAAATTCTTTATAGATTTTGGATACTAGCCCTTTATCTGATATGTCATTTGCAAATATCTTCTCCAATTCTGTCAGTTGTCTTTTGGTTTTGTTTACTTCCTTTGCTGTGCAAAAGCTTTTGATCTTGGTGAAGTCCCAACAGCTCATTTTTGCCCTTGCTTTCCTTGCCTTTGGTGATGTTTCTAGGAAGAAGTTGCTGCGGCTGAGGTCGAAGAGGTTGCTGCCTGTATTCTCCTCAAGGATTTTCATAGATTCCTTTCTCACATTGAGGTCTTTCATCCATTTTGAGTCTATTTTTGTGTGTGGTATAAGGAAATGGTAGAGTTTCATTTTTCTGCTTGTAGCTGTCCAATTTTCCCAACACCATTTGTTGAAGAGACTGTCTTTTTTTCCACTGGACATTCTCTGTCTTTGTCGAAGATTAGTTGAGCATAAGTTGAGGGTCTATTTCTGGGCTCTCTATTGTTTTCCATTGATCTGTGTGTCTGTTTTTGTGCCAGTACGATACTGTCTTGATGATAATAGCTTTGTAATAGACCTTGAAGTCTGGAATGGTGATGCCACCAACTCTGGCTTTCTTTTTCAACATTCCTCTGGCTATTCAGGGTCTTTTCTGGTTCCCTATAAATTTTAGGATTATTTATTCTATTTCTTTGATAAAATTTGATAGTATTTTGATAGGGATTGCATTAAATGTAGATTGCTTTAGGTAGCATAGACATTTTTATAATATTTTTTCTTCCAGTCCATGAGCATGGACTTTTCCATTTCTTTGTGTCTTCCTCAATTTCTTTCATGAATAGGTTATAGTTTTCTGAGTATGGATTCTTTGCCTCTTTGGTTAGGTTTATTCCTAGTTATCTTATGGTTTTGGGTGTAACTGTAAATGGGATTGACTCCTTAATTTCTCTTTCTTCTGTCTTGTTGGTTTGTAGAAATGCAACTGATTTCTGTGCATTGATTTTATATGCTGACACTTTACTGAATTCCAGTATGAGTTCTAGCATTTTTGGAGTGGAGTCTTTTGAGTTTTCCACATAAATTATCATATCATCTGCAAAGAATGAGAGATTGACTTCTTCTTTGAGGATTCAGATGCTTTAATTTCTTTTTGTTGTCTGATTGCTGAGGCTAGGACTTCTGGTACTATGTTGAATAGCAGTGGTAATAGTGGACATCCCTGCCATGTTCCTGACCTTAGGGGAAAAGCTCTCTTTTTCCCCATTGAGAATGATATTCACTGTGAGTTTTTCATAGATGCTTTGATGTTATTGAGGAATGTATCCACTCTCCCTACACTTCGAAGAGTTTTGATCAAGAAAGGATGCTATACTTTTTGAAATTCTTTTTCAGCATCTGTTGAGAGTATCATATGTTTCTTGTTCTTTCTTTTATTAATGTATTGTATCACATTGGTTGATTTGTGGATGTTGAAACAACCTTAGCCCAGGAATAAATCCCACTTTGTTTTAGTGAATAAACCTTTCAATGTACTGTTGGGTCCTATTGGCTAGTATTTTGGTGAGAATTTTCACATCTGTGTTCAACAAGGATATTGGTCTGTAATTCTTTTTGATGGGGTCTTTGGTTTTGGGATCAAAGTAATGCTGGCCTCATAAAATGAGTTTGGTAGTTTTCCTTCCATTTCTATTTTTTGGAACAGTTTCAGGAGAATAGGTATTAATTCTTCTTTAAATGTTTAGTAGAATACCCCTGGGGAAGCCGCCTGGCCCTAGGCTCTTGTTTTGTGGGAGGTTTTTGATGACTGCTTCAATCTCCCTACTGGTTATGGGTCTCTTCAGGTTTTCTATTTCTTCCTGGTTCACATTTGGTAGTTTATATGTCTGTAATAATGTATCCGTTTCTTCCAGATTGTAAAATTTGCTGGTATATACTTGCTCAGAATATGTTCTTATAATTATTTGTATTTCTTTGGTGTTGGTTATGATCTCTCCTCTTTCATTTGTAAATTTATTAATTTGGATCTTTCTCTCTCTCTCCCTCTTTTTTTTTTTTTTTTTTTTTTTTGGTAAATCTTGACCAGATTAGGTTTATTAATCTTATTAATTCTACCAAAGAACCAACTCCTAGTTTCATTGATTTGTTCAACAGTTCCTTTGGTTTCTATGTCATTGATTTCTGCTCTGCTCTTTATTATTTCTCTTCTCCTGCTGAGTTTAGGCTGTCTTTGCTGCTCTTTCTCCAGGTCCTTTAGGTGTAGGGTTAGGTTGTGTATTTGAGACCTTTCTTGTTTCTGGAGAAAGACATGTATGGCTATATAATTTCCTCTCAGGATTGCCTTTGCTGTGTCCCACAGATTTTGAATGGTTGTGTTCTCATTTTCATTTGTTTCCATGAATTTTTCAATTCTTCTTTAATTTTCTGGTTGACCTATTCATTCTTCAGTAGGATGCTCTTTAGCCTACATGTATTTGGGTTCTTTCCAACTTGCCTCTTGTGATTGAGTTCTAGCTTCAGAGCATTGTGGCCTGAAAATATGCAGGGAATGATCCCAGTCTTTTGTTACCAGTTGAGACCTGATTTATGACCCAGGATGTGATCTATTCTAGAGAATTTTCCATGTGAACTAGAGAGAATTGTGTATTTTGTTGCTTTTGGATCGAATATTCTAAATATATCTTGATTTCCATCTTTCTTGTTGATCTTTCCTTGTTGATCTTTTGCTTGGATGATCTGTCTATTTCAGTGACGGGGGTGTTAAAGTCCCCTACTATTGTTGTATTATTGTCGATGTGTTTCTTTGATTTTGTTATTAATTGGTTTATATAGTTGGGTCCTCTCATATTAGGGGCATAGATATTTAAAATTGTGAGATCTTCTTTTAGACGGACCCTTTGAGTATGATATAGTGTCCTTCCTCATCTCTTATTATAGTCTTTGGCTTAAAATCTAATTTGCCTAATATAAGGATTGCCACCCCAGCTTTCTTTTGATGTCATTAGCATGGTAAATTGTTTTCCACCCTCTCACTTTAAATCTGGGGGTGTCTTTGGGTCTAAAATGAGTTTCTTGTAGGCTGTATATTGATTTTTTTTTTAAATCAATTGTGATACCCTGTATCTTTTGATTGGGGCATTTAGCCCATTTACATTCAGGGTAACCATTGAAAGAGATGAATTTAGTGCCATTGTATTGCCTGTAAAGTAACTATTACTGTATATTGTCTCTGTTCCTTTGTGGCTACTACTTTAGGCCCTTTCTTTGCTTAAAGGACCCCTTTAAATATTTTCTGTAGTGCTGGTTTGGTGTTTTAAAATTCTCTAATTATTGTTTGTTCTGGAAGCTTTTTATCTCTCCTTGTATTTTCAATGACAGCCTTGATGGATATAGTCTTCTTGGCTGCATTTTTTTCTCATTTAGTGCTCTGAATATATCATACAGTTCTTTCTGGCCTGCCATGTCTCTGTGGATAAGTCTGCTGCCAATCTAATATTTCTACCATTTTATGTTGCAGACTTCTTGTCCTGAGGTGCTTCCTGGATTTTCTTTTTCTCACTAAGACTAGTAAGTTTTACTATTAGATGAGGGAGTTTGGACCTATTTTTATTAATTTTGATGGGTGTTCCCTGTGCCTCCTTGATTTTGATGCTTGTTCCCTTTGCCATATTAGGGAAATTCTCCACTATAATTCACTCCAGTATACCTTCTGCCCCCCCCACCCTTCTTCTTCTGGAATCCCAATCATCCTAATATTGTTTCTTCTTATGGTATCACTTACCTCTCGAATTCTCCCCTCATGGTCCAGTAGTTTTTTGTTTCTCTTTAGCTCAGCTTCTTTATTCCCCATCATTTGATCTACTATATCACTAATCCTCTCTTCTGCCTCATTTATCCTTGCAGTAAGAGCCTCCATTCTTGATTGCACCTCATTAATAGCTTTTTTGATTTCAGCTTGGTTGGGTCTTAGTTCTTTTATTTCTCCAGGAAGGGATTTTATTTCTCCAGACAAGGTTTCCCTAATATCCTCCATGCCTTTTTTGAGCCTGGTTAGTACTTTGAGAATGGTCATTCTGAACTCTAGATCTGACATAATAACAATGTCTGTATTGATTAGGTCCCTAGCTGTTGGTACTCCCTCTTGTTTTCTTTTCTTCTTCTTTTTTTTTTTTTTTTGTGGTGAGTTTTTCCACCTTGTCATTTTATCCAGATAAGAATATATGAATGAGACAATAAAATACTAAGAGGGTGGTAAAGGCCTCAAAAAATGTATGCTAACCAAATCAGAAGACACCCCAAACTGGGGGGAGAAGTAAGGAGGTAAAAAAAAATATATATGTATATACATATATATATATATATATATTTTATATACATATATGTGTATATATATATATATATATATATATGACTGGTAATTAAAACAGAGCCCCTTTTATTTCTTTTTGTATTTTGGTCTGTTAAAAGAAACTACTTCCCAAAATTTTAAAGAAAAAAAAAACTTATATACATATACAAAAATAAGGGTAAACACAAAGAAAGGATGGAATATGATTGTAAAGATGAAAATTTTAAAAATTCTAAAAAAGGAATTGGTAACATAAGTTTTTTAGAAAAAGAAAGAAGAAGAAAAAAAATAAGAGGGAGAGAATGTGCTCAGGCTAGAGACTAGACTAAAGCCCTGTGCTAGATTTAGGGTATATTTTGATCTATTTGAAGAAATTGTATTCCTAATTTATTAGAATATAAACCTTATATGTATACAAAAAATAAGGTTAAATGCAATGAAGGATAAAATATGACTATAATAATGAAGGTTTAAAAAGGTTTTTTAAGGAAGATGTTGTGAAGATAAAGTAGTTAAAAAACGTTAAAAGAGGAAAGAGAAAAAGTTACAAAAATTAGAATAAGAAAAAAATAAAATTAAAAATATTTAATTTTGTAAGACTAAAGGAGCATAGGGAGAAATTCATGAATTGCGTGCATTGTTTTCCCCTAGCTCTGGAGTTCTGCTGTTCTCTTTGATCAGTGAGCTTGGTCTTGGCTGGACGTTCTTGCTGATCTTCTGTGTTAGGGGCCTGTTGTAGTGATTCTCAAATATCTTTGCCCGAGGTAGAATTGCACCGCCCTTGCCAGGAGCCAGGCTTAGAAATCTTCTAAACTTTGCTCTCAGGAGTGTTTGTTCCCTGAATGCTCTCTGTAGAGCTCTGGAGGACAGCAATGAAAATGGTGGCCTCCCAATCTGTGGCCCAGAGGAGCTGGGCCCTCAGAGAAAAGCAGTCAGTCCTTCCCCTCTCCCTGGTCTCTGGCCACGCTCTGGGCTTACCCTGCCTGTGAGCTACCATTTCTGTCTCTATTGCACAGCCCCCTTTCACGTCTCCAAATGCAGCAGATTCCTGCCTCCAGAGGAGGAAGGTGAGTGTCCCTGGATCTGCCACTTGTGGGGTCCCTGCTCAAAGAATAGTGGTCTGACTGTGCCACAGATGATGGTTTAAGGTAACCCCAAGCTGAGAGCTCACTCTTCAACTCCGTATCTGTAGTCAACTTTCCCGCTCCGATACCTGGTAGCTCTGCCAAACTCAGACATTCCCAATCTTTCAGTGACCCCGAGGGTCCTGAGACCACACTGTCCCTGTTAGGGCTCTACTGCCACTTAGCCTCTGGAGTGATATCACTCAGTGGAACAGACTTCTAAAAGTTCTGATTTTGTGCTTCTCTGCTCTGCCATTTGCTGGGAGCCGGCACCCCCCCTGCGGTCTATCTTCCTGTCGCTTCAGATTCACTTCTCCGCCTGTCCTACCTTTCAGAAAGTAGTCTATTTTCTGTTCCTAGAATTTCTGCTCTCCTTCTCTTCTATCTCCTGTTGAGTTTGTAGGTGTTCAGAATGGTTTGATAACTATCTAGCTGAACTCCTGTAACCTTGTGTCATTTCAGTCCATTACTCCTCTTCCATCTTTCCTCTCCCTTATACTTCTTACTTTAATCCAAAAATTCACAGAAGTATCATTTAATGCATATTTTAAATAGAAAGATATTTTCATGGCCATTGTAGCTACTAACTAAAAAACACCTCTGAGCACCTTTATCAGAGCAAAGTTTCCACTTCATAACTAACTTAATGAAGCTGGTTAAACATTTACTCAGGAAAAGAAATGAAAACTGATTCTGTTTTCAATTAAAAAAATAAATAAATAAAACCCAGAGCCTGTGGTATGCAGATGATCAGCAGACTCAGCTATAATTTTTTTAAAAATTGTTCAGAAGTTGAAATTTTCATTTAATTACCATTTGAAGGGGTGCCTGGGTGGCTCAGTGGGTTGAAGCCTCTGCCTTCAGCTCAGGTCATGATCTCAGGGTCCTGGGATTGAGCCCCACATCAGGGTCTCTGCTTGGCGGGGAGCCTGCTTCCCCCTCTCTCTGCCTGCCTTTCTGCCTACTTGTGATCTCTGTCTAATAAATAAATAAATAAATCTTTTAAAAAAATTAATTACCATTTGAACTTTGATAGCGTTTTTTTTACTTTTAAAAAAATTTATTTAATTTAATTTTTTTTCAGTGTTCCAAAATTCATTGTTTATGTACCATATCCAATGCTCCATGCAACACATGCCCTCCATAACACCCACCACCAGGCTGATAGTATTTTATAAATCATAAGGCTATATTAGTTAGGGTCCCAGCAGGAAATAGATACAATAATTAATTCGATAATTGAGGAGGATTTAATAAAGGGACTACTGCTGAAGACATGGAGAAGATGGAGGGATATCAATAAGGTAATCTGAAGTCTCCTGAGGATAGCAGCAGTTTGGAGCCATATTCACCCTACGGCTTGAAGGAATACAGGAGGAAGTGGTTCCTGGAACTCAGAAAAATGAAGAGGGTCACCTGACAGGAAACTGTGGTCTTTGACGGTAACCTATCAGGGTCAGACTGTGGAAAATACATACCCAGGATTTCCCCACCTTTTTGTCTTCTCTGGTGTTTTCCATTGACCAAAGTCATAAATAAGCCACCAGGCAAGGGACCCTATTGATATATTTCTTATTAGTCAGTTTCATTTCTAAGACACAGAGCTCAATGGAGGAGGATTTAAATTAGATCTGGGAGAAAAACAACAGCCAGCATATGGGCCCAGTGGATAAATTAGGCATTCATTCAGAAAATGTTTATTAAACATCTATTATATACTATGTTACTGTGCTAGGCACTGGGGATGCAAATATGAACAGAACATAATTCTTGGAAGTGCAAAACCACCTGGGATTGTTTTTTCTTTTTTTCTCTTTTCTTTTCTTGAAATTTAACAGATTAAAAAAGGCTGAGGAAAACAAAAGTAGAAAAAAATTCACTGCGAAGGAAAAGATATTATGAAGTATAAAATATTCATTCATAGAAAAAAATACAGAGAACTACTCCCCATCCCAGTCTCCATCTGCCCTGAAAGATAGAGGCTTATAAAAATTATTCTGGACCTAAAATTCCTATAAATGAATAGTAGGCCTAAGTTATATGAGGGGCACAGAGAATTGATTCATGCTTAATAAACCCTGCAATTAATAAAACCTTGTTCCTAGGCTACTCCCTCCTCTGGGGAGCTCTCAGTATTTTATAGCCCTTGTCTAAGAAGCCTTATAACTCCTCTGTGCTAGAAAGAATGGAGTAAGTGTGTCAGGGGGGTGGGTATGTTTTTTCTTTTTTCTTTACCTTGAATCCTTTACTAGTGAGTCAGTGCTTTGCATTTCTAATTTTTCCATTTTATGGAGTGACTAAGGAGCAGCTTTTCTCTGCCTGCGTTAACTATGTCATGGTTGCTAGAGATCACAAATCCTCAAATAGTTAATTTTTAAATTAATTTAAAGAATATTAACTAAACTGTGTATTTTTGACAAAAAAATTCTTAATTTTTCCTTGATTCTCTGTTTGATTCTGTACTTGATAAAATGTTTTCTGATGTATATCTAGACTGAGTGTGACATAGCTGATGGTGACAAAAATGGTTGATTTAATAATTGATTGTTTTCTTAGTCTAATCTCAATTGCTTAGAAAGGCCTGGCTGCCGGGGCACCTGTGTTGTACAGTTGGTTAAGCCTCTGACTCTTGGTTTTGGCTCCGGGCTTGATCTCAGGGCCATGAAATGGAGCTGCATATCAGGCTCCGTGCTCAGCACAGAATCTGCTTATAATTCTCTCTCTCCCTTTTCCTCTGCCCCTTTTGTTCATCCTTTTTCTCAAACAAATAAATACATCTTTAAAAACAAAAGGACCTGGCTGCTTATGCATGTATTATATCTGTTGGGATTAATTTTTATAGGTTCATAAAGCTGTTGTGACTTTTTTTTCAGGCCATTCCTTATTTAGCCTCTGTTAAACTCATCTTAAAAAGTAGCAGTGGGGGCGCCTGGGTGGCTCAGTGGGTTAAGCCGCTGCCTTCGGCTCAGGTCGTGATCTCAGGGTCCTGGGATCGAGTCCCGCATCGGGCTCTCTGCTCAGCAGGGAGCCTGCTTCCTCCTCTCTCTCTCTGCCTGCCTCTCTGCCTATTTGTGATCTCTCTCTGTCAAATAAGTAAATAAAAAATCTTAAAAAAAAAAAAAAGTAGCAGTGGAAGTAAGCAGATGCCTTTCCCAACCAGGCAAGACACCACAGTGTTGTGTTGTTGTTGTTGTTGTTATTTATTAGCTTTGTTTTCTTGAAACTAACAGATGGATAGAAGTTTCCGGCTAGGGATGAGATAATCTCGATGGGAATGGGGAATTCCTGACCTCTTGAAACTTGTTTGGACATCTATTCATGCCTAATGGAAGCCAAGGCAGTGGCTTTTACAAGTTGAGGGGAGGGTGGTGCCCATGCTTTTCAGGTTCTTTTACATTTCATTCCCTTCTTTTCCTGTATGCACTTACTTTTTAAAAAATTATTTATTTATTTATTTGAGAGAGAGAGAGAGAGCAAGCATGCCTGCAGAGGGAGGGACAGAGGGAGAAAAAGAATCTTCAGCAGATTGGAGCCCGAGTGGGGCTCCATCTCATGACCCTGAGATCATGACCTGAACTGAAACCAAGAACCAGATGCTAAACTGACTGTGCCACCCAGATGCACTCATTTTACTGGCATTTCTGCAGACAGGAAGCAGACCTTTGCCCAGATTTTCCCATTACGCACCCCTCACAAAAAAGTATCTGGAAGAATTGTAGAGTTGGGGAGGTGTGGGAAGATATAAAGGGTATTTAGAATGGAAATAACTTCAAATTGAACCCCAGCACCTTAAAAATATTCTTTTCGTCTCTTTAGTTCCCAGGAATTTATAGTGACTCCCCCCATTTAAGTACTTCTCCCTCTCAGCCTCTTCCTTGCCCTCTTGTTGGCTTCCTTCTCTCTGCTTTCCCCTCACCCCCATTTTTTCCCCCTTCTACAGGAGAGAGAATCAAATTCTTTTCTTTGTCGCAAGGAGGTTGTTCAGCCTTCACCTTTGTTGTAGCTTCTCCTACTGGCACCCACATTCTCAGGGTCTTATATTCTATATCAAGTGACTTACAAGGTTCTTCCATAAAGAAAAACTATTCTCTCTCTAAAGGGTATATGGAAAATTATTAATAGCAATTTCCACTTTGCTATGGTGGGACATATACTCCTAATAATATAACATAGTTTTCCCATTTTTTTTCCCTGTAAACTTTAGAGAGCCAAGAACAAATTCTGGTTATATAATAAAGTAATTACAGATTTGGCAGCTATGTGTCTTTGACAATGCAAGTGCATTGTTTAATATTGTGCTGGTAATCCCATTTGAAACCCTGAGCATGTACACAGTACTTTGGCTGGTGAGATAAGGACAGTTTCACATAGATATGGGAACCAAGTAGAAAAATATATGTGCTAGGCTTAAATTGTGTAATTTTACATTTTTTCCTTTGATTTTTGAACTTTAGAGAATTTCAAACAATAGGACAAGCAGTGTAATTATTAAAGATCAGAGAAGATCAGGCCCAATTTCCTGTATGACCTACAGACCAACTTTTTGGTGGTTAAAATCTCTTTCAACCAAAGTATGCTCTTCTGAGAATAAGTATTACTAAGATGGAACCCAAGTGAAAATGAGTTGAACACCTGACAGAAAGACCCTGAATCACCAAAGTAATGTTGAAAAAGAAAAGAAAAGCTGGTGGGTTCACGATTCTGGATTTCAAGCTGTATTTCAAAGCTGTAGTCATCAAGTAGTATGGTACGGGCACAAAAACAGACTTATATAGATCAATGGAGCAGAAGAGAAAACACAGAAATGGACCTTCAAATCTATGGTCAACTAATCTTCGACCAAGCAGGAAAGAATTTCCAGTGGAAAAAAGATAGTCTCTTCAACAAATACTGTTGGGAAAACTGGACAGTGATGTGCATAAAAATGAAACTGGACCACTTTCTTATAGTGTACACAAAAACAAATTCAAAATTGATGAAAAACCTAAATGTAAGACAAGAAACCATCAAAATCCTAGTAGAGGAGAACACAAGCAGCATGCTCTTTGATCTTGGCTGCAACAACTTCTTACTGAACATGTCTTTCAAGACAATGGAAACAAAAGCAAAAATGAGGTATTGGGACTCCATCAAGATAAAAAGCTTCTTTCTGCACAGAGCCACCTGGGTGGCTCAGTCAGTTAAGTGTCTGCCTTTGGCTCTGGTCAGTGATCCCAGGGTCCTGGGATCAAGCCCTGTGTATGGGCTCTCTGCTTAATGGGAAGTCTGGTTCTCCCCATGTCCTTCCCCTCTGCTCATGCTCTCTCTCTCTCTCTCTCTCTCTCTCTCTTTCTTTCATTCTGTCTCTCAAGTAAATAAACAAAGTCTTAAAAAAAAAACAAAACTGCACGATGAAGGAAAAAATAAAACTAAAAGGCAACCTGTGGAGTGGGAGAAGATCGTTGCAAATAGCAAATCAGGTAAGGGGTTAATATCTAAAAGCTATAAAATACTAATTAAACTCAACACCCCCAAAATAAATAATCTACTTAAGAAATGGGAAGAACTCATGAAGAGACATTTCTCCAAAGAAGACATACAAATGGCAAATACACACGAGAAAAAATGCTCAATGTCAGTCATCACTGGGGACATACAAATCAAAACCCCAGTGGATACCACCTCACACCTGTCAGAATGTCTAAAATTAATAACACAAGAAATAATAGATGTTGGCGAGGATGCAGAAAAAGGGGAACACTCTTACAGTGTTGGTGGGAGTGCAGACTATTGTAACCACTCTGGAAAACAGAATGGATGTTCCTGAAAAATTTATAAGTAGTGGGGCATCTGAGTGGCTCAGTTGGTTAAGCTCTGCCTTTGGCTGAAGTCATGATCCCTGGATCCTAAGACTGAGCCCTGCTTTGGACTCCTTGCTCAGTGGGGAGCCTACCTCTCCCTCTCACTTTGCTGCTCCCCCTGCTTGTGCTCTCTCTCTCTAATAAATAAATAAAATCTTCTAAAAAAGTGAAAAATAGAACTATCCTACAACATAGTAATTGCGCTATCAGGTATTTATCTAAAGGATACAAAAGTACTGATTTGAAGGGGCACGTGCACCCCAGTGTTTATAACAGCACTATTAACAAGAGTCAAATTATGGAGAGAACCCACATGTCCATCAATTGATGAATGGATAAAGAAGAAGTGGCATTGGACACCTGGGTGGCTCTGGGTTAAGCGTCTGCCTTTGGCTAAGTTCTTGATCCTGAGGTCCTGGGATCTAGCCCTGTGTTAGGCTCCCTTCTCAGCGCGGAGCCTGCCTCCCCCTCTCCCTTTTCTCTTTTTTCTGCTCCTCTCTGTATGCTCTCTCTCTCTCTCAAATAAATAAATAAGATCCTTAAAAAAAAGAAGATATATATATATATACACATACACACACACACGTATGTATATACATACAGTGAAGTATAACTCCTCCATCAAAAAGAATGAAATATTGCCATTTGCAACACT
This sequence comes from Neogale vison, assembly GCF_020171115.1. NCBI lineage: Eukaryota > Metazoa > Chordata > Mammalia > Carnivora > Mustelidae > Neogale > Neogale vison. Next base: position 292,822,287 of record NC_058091.1, read on the forward strand.
GTGGATGGAACTAGAGTGTATTATGCTGGGTGAAATAATTCAGAGAAAGACAAATACCATATTATTTCACTCATATGTGAAATTTGAGAGGCAAAACAGATGAACCTAGGGAAGGGAAGGAAAAATAAAAACCGAGAAGGAGGCAAACCATAAGAGACTCTTAACTGCAGAGAACAAACTGACAATTGCTGAAGGGGAAGTGGGTGGAGGGATGGATTAAATGGGTGATGGGTATTAAGGAGAGCACCTGTTGTGATGAGCACTGGGTGTTGTATATAAATGAGGAATTACTAAATTCTACTCCTGAAACCAGTACTATACTATATGTTAACTAACTCGAATTTAAATAAAATCTTGGAAGTAAAAAGACCAAGGGGTGGCAGCTGAACACCTGAAAGGAAGAAATGGGTCATAGGGGAAGGAACGACTGAGGTTGCCTATGCTAAATCTTGGTTTTTAGCATCATGGGACTGTGGTAGTAAAGCTGCAGAAGGGAAGGCAGGGTTAATGCCATTTGTGGTTGGAATCTTGTGTCCTTTGAGATTCAACATGGGTTTCAAATGGAGAAGTTCAGTGGTTGGTGGCAACGTTGATGTCACATGATTTTTATATCCCAGAACAATAGAGAACATATGGCAGGGCTGAAGTTCAGATCTATTTTGGTGCTTTGAGTGAAAAAGAATAGGGAGATATCAGGGAGTGTAGAGGACTCAAATTCAAACAGAAAGTAAATAGAAGTTGGGAGAATATACTGTTGACATTTATGTTTTTATTCTCTTTTGATTTGATTTAAAATGAGTAATTTACCTCACGGACAAAAAAATGCTCTCATGGCCCACATTTCAAGATGTGTTCCACATTATAACTGTTGAGCTTAGAGATGCTCAAACTTCATAGCTACAAATGAAAAATATCAAGGCAGCACCTATAAATCAGGACAATGGACAGCATCGGCTAAGGAAATCTTTGGCAAGGTTAGGGAGCTCCTCTTAGAGGCATTTTCCACAAATATCTTAAATATATTCAGCAGTCAAAGCCTTTTGCAGTGTGATTACACTGTTATAGACTTGCCACATAGCCTCCCAGAGTAAAGCATAACAAGCTATATTTGAAGAGATCCTTACAGACACAGCTTGGCTGACCACCCTCAGCATATAGTTTACATACAGATCAATAAAGATTGAGTTCCAATCGAATCTGAGTCCTGGCTTCTGATTGTTTTCTCTAAATTATAAGTGGATCACGTTTGCATCTTCCTAGCTGAATCAGGGATTTTTACTTATTTATTTCCAGAGACCATGACTTAGGAGTATAAATGCTCACCTAACTAAAAAGCCTAGTGGACCACTTAGCAGAAAGCATTTTCCTTTCCTAGTGCTTACTTATAGAAATCCAATAGGGCTTTGCTACCCCAGCTATCATGGCCTGCTCTGAGCTTTAAAAGGTTGTCTTTATCTGCTTGATAACATCTGCTCCACACTCTGGTCATATGGTAGCCCTTAGGAAATGGTTCTCTAAGTCAGAAGCATTTTTCATAAGATTCATATGATTTACAAACAAGAATTTTAAGTTACATTGAGTACTTTCAGGGTGATTCATGCAAAAAAAAAAAAGAAAGAAAGAAAGAAAAGAAAAGAAAAAGAGAAAGAAAAAGATTTCCATTTGTATGCCAGTGAAAACCTGCGGCCTTAGAAAACCATGCTAAATAAACTATATAATTAATCTTTGTACAGGGGAAGGGTTTACTTTTCCTTATTTCCAGTCCCTAGAAACTGATTCAGGTAACCTTCATCTCTGAGATATCTTAAACAGCCATGAATATTGCACCACAAGATTTTAGGTTTGGTAAGTGGTGAGGAGAGAAAAAAAATCTAGTCCTCACAAGTTTCCTTTTCTTTATTATAATTGCCCTATTGTTTCCCACATCTTTCTGCCTTTTTTCCCTACTTTCCTCTCCCCCTCTTCTCTTTCTTCTGCCTTTCCTTCTCTGGTACTGAAGTTAACTTTTAGGAATACTTATGACCTATGCTTGCTCTGTGTTATAACTTTGATTTTATTAACTTTCATGCTAGAATCACTCATTTTCACACTGTGAAACTATTACTTTCAAAAAATGCTTTATTTTAAAGTTCCTCTGAATTGTAGCTATCTACTATTATGACACTTGGATTTCAAATTTTTAAATATTAAACTATTTTTATTATTTTATTTTATTTTTTAAAAGACTTATTTATTTGAGAGAGAGAGAAAGGGAGAGATAGAGCAGGGGAGGGGTGGGAGTGGGGAGCAGATCTCAAGTAGACTCCCCGCTAAGCCCAAGAGTCAAGACATTCAACTGACTGAGGCACTCAGGTGCCCCTAAACTATTTTTTAAATGTTGGTCCCTTTGTCCCATAAGCAGATAGAAAGAAAAGAAACAAAAACAAAAATAAAAACTAAAATTTGAGAGATACTTGTAACAGTAAATAGAGAGTACTTAATTCTTTGGGATAGATGCATGATAGAACTCAGAAAGGAAGTGATTATTTGTCTTTATGTGTATATGTGTTTGTGTGTGAGTATATATGACTTACATGTGATTTTTTGTGTGTGTGTCAGTGTACCTTCTTTTGGAGCACCAGAACCACTCTTCCTTCTTTTGACAGTCTTTTAAAGATTTTGGGTGGTATTGATGTTTGCCTTCCTACCACCGTGGGTATGGGTATGTACTGGGGCAGGTACAAGAATGACGGTTCTCTCTTTCCATGGCCAAAAGATTGGTTCTGGAGTGTGCACCTAAGCTAACATGGGCCATTCAGAGTTTTCCTTGGGATTTGTCCTGAGTTTTCAGGAGAGGCATAATGATAAAGCAGGTAGGACTGGGACTGATTATGGTAATCTTGCTGCCTTAGGAAGAGAGTTTGCCAGAAAAAAGTTACACTGAGGCAGATTGAGTTGAATGAGAGCAAGAAAAGAGACCGAGTGGGTTCATGCATTAACTGCATTCTTTTTTTTTTTTAATTTCTTTTCAGTGTAACAGAATTCATTGTTTATGCACCATATCCAGTGCTCCATGCCATACGTGCCCTCCAATAATAACCCACCACCTGGATCCCCCAACCTCCCACCCTCCAGCCCTTTCAAAACCCTCAGATTGTTTTTCAGAGTCCATAGTCTCTCATGATTCATCTCCCCTTCCAGTTTCCCTCAACTCCCTTCTCCTCTCCATCTCCCCATGTCCTCCATGTTATTTTTTATGCTCCACAAATGAGTGAAACCATATGATAATTGACTCTCTCTGCTTGACTTATTTCACTCAGCATAATCTCTTCCAGTCTCATCCATGTTGATACAAAAGTTGGGTATTCATCCTTTCTGATGGAGGCATAATACTCCATAGTGTATATGGACTACATCTTTCTTATCCATTCGTCCTTTGAAGGGCATCTTGGTTCTTTCCACACTTTGGTGACCGTGGCCATTGCTGCTATGAACATTGGGGTACTGATGACCCTTCTTTTCACTACATCTATATCTTAGGGGTAAATACCTAGTAGTGCAATTGCAAGGTCATAGGGAAGCTCTATTTTTAATTTCTTGAGGAATCTCCACACTGTTCTCTAAAGAAGCTACACCAACTTGCATTCCCACCAACAGTGTAAGGGAGTTCCCCTTTTTCCACATCCTCTCCAACACACGTTTCCTGCATTGACTGCATTTTTGGAGGTTTATACATGGAAGGCATTTTCCAGATACACAAAATAAGTGATGAAAAGGATGACTTTATAGGAGAGAGAGCAACAAAAGTAATTTCAGGGAGGAAGAATGGAGAATGCCACTTCTGGAACTTCTGGCTGGGAGTTCTGGGTGTTAGCTGTTTAGTGGAGGGGGTGAATCAAAAGGCAATAAGGGACTGATTATGGCGAAGACTTTGATTTCCAAGTCGAGGAGCTTGGATTTGATCTTGAAGACCATGGGGACCCTTTTAAGGCACTTAAGCAGACATCTGCTATGGTTAGATTTGCCTAAGGCTGTGTTGAGGAGATACATAAACTTGGAATGATTTTTATTTTTAAAATTTTTAAATTTGGGGGGGAAGGATTTTTGAATATCATCATTGCCATATTCCATTCGCAAGCATCAAACCAATAATAGGAAGATTTGAAGGTCTAAATCTAACTCTTAAAAATCATTTTTTTTAAACTCTAAGTTTTTCTTGTCATTTATGATATTATAAAACAGCATGGAGACACTGTTATGAATATATTGATTTGATCTTAGACATTCCAGTTATATTAAAAAAGCTAAGTTAGCAAATAGAAAGCATTTCAACTGCTGAAAACTAAATCAGTAGAAATAACTAAAGTTAGGAAATGGAAGAGCTAACTTTGCAGTGAAGTACTACAATGTAACTGAATTGATTCTAATCCTTAAGAAGAGATGTTCACATTCAAAAAAATCATGTAAACCATAAATGTTTATGTATATCTGTATATCTGTAGACAGCTTCCTCTGTATCAAATTCTCAAAATAAGTCTTTTGTAGATATACTGTTTTTCTCGTTTAAGGTAATGCAAATTATAATACCTATATATCAAGTGTAGTCAAATTTGAAAAATGCTTTTTATGTTAATATGCTGTACATTTCAGTTTGCAAAGCTCTTTTCTCTCTCTTTTTGCTGTTCCCAGCATCCCTGTGATACAGACTCTACAATTTGCTTTATAGATGAGAATATTGAGGCTCAAATGATGGTAGTAATGTGCTCAAGGGGACACAGAGAAGCTGGGCACATTGGGATTTGCACCTGTGTCTGAATCTAAAGCCCAGGACTTTCTGGTTTGTCTCTGCTTCAAATACTGTATCCCTTGCTTTAAAGGCAGCAAAATAGATGGCCCAGGGCAGCCATCCAGCTAAGTCAGGACTTAGGCATCTAGCCTGTACCATGGATGCGTGGGATGGGTCTGGCACAGTCTAGTAGGACCAGTGCCTTCTACAGGCTTTTGATTACATTTCCTTTGCTATTTCAGAGAGTAATTTTGCCTTTGACTCTCTTATCTCTTTACTTCTTCTTTCCAAAACGGTAAATATTGGAGTCTTTTCCCAGTAGTAATGTCACTAAAATCCCAGTTCAGATGAATGCCTAGATTCCTTCCAGTGGGCTGAGTACCAAGTATCACTCCTCTCCACCCAACTTGAGGCATTTGGTTACATAGGAAAGCCTGTCCAGATCTGCATGGGGGCACATGGCCTTTTGGATGCTGTACTTTGAATTAATGATCGTTCCTTGAGGGATGAGTACTGAGCTCTACTGACAGATGGATCACTTGGAGCTCCTGGATTTTACCATGACGTACTCATGTTGATGCCAGCAGGACCTTTCCTCCGTGTTACCTGACAAACTCCTGCTCCTTCTCTTCTCAGCTCATGCATCTCCTCCCCCAAACCTTTCCAAACAGCATTAGGTTTAAGTTCCAGACAGATTGAGGTTTCTTTTCCATGAGTTCCCAATTGTGTTACAGTGGTTTCTGCATTGTACTGTGAATGTCTATTTCTCAGAATCAACACCTTCTTACCTGGAGGGACTGTGTTTTCATCTTTCTAGCTCCACTGGCAGCAACAAGGAGTCTGGAGCCAGTGGAGGCTTGTCCAACTCAAGACTCACTGAATGAAAACAATGGGACTTTGAACTAATGAAAGTACAAATCCTTAAATATATATCTTCTGTGTATATGTCCATTTTTTGTGCACATTTTTTTTCTGTGAATGACCTCTGCTTTTGGTCTTTATTAATAGGACCCTGGGATCATGACCTGAGTCAAAGGCAGAGGCTTTAACCCACTGATAGGCAAATATATTTTATCTTCATTTTGTGGATGGATAAGTTATATATTAAAGTTGAGTTACCTTCAGAAAAATCTAACATTTAGGAAGTAGTAAAAATAGGACAAAAATCCAAGGAAACAAAGGGCTTAAAAGTCTGCTAGATTTAAATTAAATGCTCACTTTGCAGTTAATATGTCTCAAATGTTGGGCAAGAATTTATTATTCCTAAGACTCTTCTGTATATGTGCACATCTGTGTGAATGGTCACATCTGTGTGCATGAACCGTGGAGCCTGAGAATGCCTGATCATATGCTTTTTGCAAGCATAAATGAGTGAATACACATAAAGTATGTAACAAAATGCCAGGTATTAATAGCCTGGATGGTAATCATTCTGCTTTCATAGTCCAGTACTTACTTCTCTCTTATCACCATACTAAATCACTGCCATATTGTGGATATCAGTACACTGGCCCCTAGCTGTTTCTTCAGCTTCCCTCAAACACAGGGTACCAGCTGACTAATTCACTGAGGCAATCTCCAACAGAGAAGAGAGAGAGAGGAAAAAAAAAATGCCTACCTAGTACATACGGCATGCCAATACTACCTACATGTGGAAAAAGTTCAAAAATATGACAAAGTAATAAAGTCATTTATTTTTGTAAATTGGAGAAGATTCATCAGACACAGTTAAGGGGAAAAAATCAAGGGAGATAAAAATATTTCTCTATCTATAGTGGCTGTCAAAGCATTGTGCTTACGGATGCTACATTAACTGCCTACGGCGTGCTGCCGTGCTTCTTAAGGCAGTAGAAGCTTTCAGGGCCAAGTGGAGCTGCACTTCACAGTTCCTCTTAATGAAGTCAGTAAGGGCCCTCTGAATAAAAATGCTTCAAAGGATGTGGAATGGAATGAGAATCAGGTTCACCAAAAATGATAAAAAAAAATACAGATTAAGTAAAAGAAATTTTACCTCAGAGCATTGACAAGGATTGTCTTGGCTCCTTGGGGAGCTCAGTCCTCTGTCGGCAGCATTCGTGGTAGAATTTGCTTTCTGAAACTTGGCTTTTTAAAACCTGCTGTAACTTGAATCAGAGGGTCTTGAAAAAAGGAAGTAGGCATTAAAAAATAAAAACAAAAACAAAACAAAAAAAACTTCCTGAGTTATTAGGGAAGCCCCTTCAAATGAAATTTAGATCATGGAAAGCAGTGTTTTGCCTATGAAACAATTCGTACACTTCAGACAAGCTAAAATACAGTATTTTATCCATTGAGAGGGTGGGGAGGGTTTAGAAATTACTTTAAAAAGAACTAAAATGGCTCAAAGCTATTTCTTAAAAATATCTTATTTCATTGTAGAAAGATCTCTCACTGCTCTTATTGAAGATTTGGTTCTGTTAGTAATGATTTCTTCCCCTTGCCTACAAATTCTATGACTCATTTCTGTTATAACATTCTCTGTTTTATGAAAAGGTTTTTTTTTTTTAAATCCAATCTTACCTGTGATTAGTCCTGCCCTACTTTTCCATGTCACCTTCAACAAAGTGATAAAGCTCGAGTTTCCTCCAAAAATAGACATTATTTGAGTCTCCTTGTTCTTTAGCTGTGGTGTCATTAGGGACTCATGTGGCAGTGCCGAGACAAAGAAGAAATATGTCATTCGGTTCTGAGGTCAGCCTCGTCTGGGGAGGAAAGAGCAATCGGGTGGTGAAACACCCTACAAACTAGTACCTTCGGTTCAATTCGCTGGAGGCTCCCTGGGATTCAAAGACACCACCACCATTTTTTTTCCCCTGGGTAAAGAGACCTGTATCTATGTGACCTAGATTATCGACCATTAAAAGTGGATATGCATCCTCTGCAAAGTACAATCATAAATTTGGGGGGCTGAGAAGCACCTTAACAGCTTCCATTGCAACTCTTCTAGTTCTTGAATCTGCCTTCAATAGCTTCTCCATGTGGTTCTCTAGTCTTTCTTGGTACATTCCCTAACAGGAAACCCCATAGTTGAGATTGTGAACTCTTTGAGGGCATGGGTACTGGGTTGGTTGGTTGGTTTGTTTTTGTTGCTTTTTCTGCCTTTACCATCTCCCGAGTCTAAATAGTGACTAGTTCTTATTAAAAGCTCGCTAAAGTTTTCTTGAATAAAATAACCAATAAAGGGCCACTTTAAACTACTTTTAACATAACTACATACTAATTGTGACATAAAAACACATACATGACTTACCTTCTTTCTACTCCTTCTCTCTCCATCTCTTCTTCCCTTCCTCCTCCTTATGGCACGCAAGCTGGAAATGAGAATCTAACACTTAGCTCTTTGTACAGTCAAGGCACCTTCTTACCTGTTCTTATCATTAATGAGATTAAAGGAGGCTTTATTTAATGCATGTTAAGGGTTTACTAGCTAAGTGAGCATTTTACTTAAGTTCCACGCATCTCTGTTTTTCCATCTGTAATGTGGAGATAATAATTGCATCTACCTGAGATGATTATGTGAAGACCCAATGCCATCTTGTGTATTAAGTACTTCAGAACAGTATCTAGCCTACAGTAAGCACTCAGTACACATTACAAAATTGATGCCCTTTGAAACAGTCTCTTCTACATGTATTCATCTTTGACTACTCTGGCTATCTCTTGTTGCATGACTGCATCATTGTTTTTCATTTTTCTCACATTGACTGAGTTCCCATGTGTGATTGTCACTTGGGTTCCTCACATGCATGAGTGGGAACCCGGAGATACCGGAATGTTTGCGAGAGTTGGATGTGTGAGAAGGCATGCACCAAGGCTGGGAACTGAAGCTGGATGTTGCCTGGGAGCTCAGCTAAGACTCTCAGCTAGAGTGTCTGCATTCAGCCTCACCAGGCAGTTTGAGCTTCTCACAGCACAGTGGCTGGGCTATAAGAGGGACTATCTCAAAAGCAAGCCCTGCAGGAAACCCAACTAGAAGCAGTAAGGCTACCATGATCTACCCTCAGATGTTACACGGGACAACTCTGCCATGTTCTGTATGACTGCACTGTAGGTCCATTCACAGGGCTTGCCTAGATTTAAAGGGGTAGATGAACAGATTCCATCTGTTAAGTACAAAAACTGGAAAGTTTCATTAGCTACATTGACTATAATATCTTTTTCTTTTGTATTTGAGATTAAACTCATTTATGTATTATTTCTTTTCTGAAATGTTTAAAGCCACATAGAAAACCCCCTCAAGCCCCTTTTTCACAAGATAGGCTTTCAAAACACTCAGAAGAGTGTTAATGGATTTTTGTATTTCTCTGAATAAATATTTATTGATGCTTCAATTTTTCTGCAGAAAAACATGGTTTTAAACTCTTTTGATTTTGTTCTTGGTCTTAGGGATTGGATGTGGTGACTGAAATAAGTTGAAAAAGTGGCTAAAAGTAATATTATCGTCATGGTTGTTTTCATTAAGTTGGGTTGAACGGTGTAGCTAGCCATCCATTTCACTCTTTTATCTTCAGATTAGCCATAAAAGGAAATTTGAATCAAAATCATTCATACTGTTTATTACTTAGTTATTCATATTCACAAGTCTAGCCTATCATAGCTCCAACATAATAATAAATATTTGATAGTCCTCTTTAGCTCATATAGTGTTTTTACATAAAATATCACATTTGATCTTTATGATACAAGCTGTGTTACCTCATATATATTATTTCTCCTTTTCCAAGAATATACTAAAGGTCAGAGAGATTAAAATACTTTTCCAAAAAAGGGATGAGGATACAGGTATCCACTTTGGGTAAGTTCAGAAATACTCATTTATTTATCAAATTTCTGATTCTTTTCCATAGAGACTTCAAAATCAGTAGTAGGGCCCAATAGTCATTTTCAACATCTTTCCTCTTGTTTAACAAATCTAGAAAAGCTGTAATTATTTTCCCAGCTTCCCTTGTATCTAAGTGCTGTCTTGTAAACTATTTTTGGCCATTACAACATAAATGGAACTCTTCTAGGAGGATTCTGGAAATATTTATTCGTTGTTAAAGAGGAAGGATGAAGCTGATACTGTCCTTTGCACTTTCTTCCTGCCATGAATGTAGTTAAAATGTCCACATGCATTAAACAAATACAGTCTTCTTGGTTTAAGCTTATAGTGGTTGGGTATTGTTGCCAGGAGCAGAACAGATTTTTAGCTAAAACCTGTCTGCCTGTCCTCCCTCCCTTTCTCTTCCCTTTCCCCTTTTCTTTTCCCTTCTCTTTCCCCTTTCCCTTTCCCTTTCCCATTTCCTTTCCTTTCTTTCCCTTTCCTTTTCCCCCTTTTTCCCACCCCTCCCTCTCCTCTCCTCTCCCTTCCCTTCCTTTCCTTTTCTTTTTTTTTTTTTCTTTTCTTCCAGATGTGATTAGTATTGAAAAGTGTGAGTGATACTAAAGAAGAAACAAAACTGCTTTGGAGGAGTTTTATGACTATTGTTACGAGATTTTACTATAGACCTTTCATTTTTAGGAAAAGAAATCTACAAAAACAAAGCAATGAGAATGATAAAGTACTGAACCTAGACATACTCTAATTGGCTAAGAAGTTACAGAAATAACTTTTTAATCTTCTTGTCTCATTTACTCAATATGAATATTCAATATGTTAACTGTTTAATAATTAGTAAATTATTTACTACGCCAGTAGTAAATTGGCTATAAGTGAGGCATAAGATTGTGAAAGATATTTGGAAGTACTTTGTTGTTGTTTTAAGAAAGCATACAATGAACCATTGATTCACTGCTGCATTGGATAAACCAGGCTGTTATACCCAAAATATTAATGTCTGGAATACAACCAAGAGGAAGTGTATGTTCTGATAAAAATGGAGGATGTGTTCATCTCAGTTGTTTACATCTCTTTCCATTACCCTTTTCCTGTCTACACTGCAGCTCAGGGTATGCAGAGTTTTTACTGGACACTTGCTCAGTGCAGTTTCCTTTCCCCGGGATATATTTTTTTCCCTCCATTGGTTAAGTTCTATTCATCCTGCAAATCTCGTGTTAAGGCTTACTTTCTCTGGGAAGATTTCCGTGATACATAATGTTAGCTGCTTTTTCCATATGGTTCCATCTGGCCTTGACTTCCCTTTATCATAACTCATAGTTTCTTGTTTACTTGTCAATTTTGGCCATCATGACAGAAAGAATAATCTTTTCTTTCACTCTTTTTTATATTTAATACAGACTCCTGTCTAATTTTCCAATTTCTTCTCTGACATTCTTTATATGCCAGAGAGCTATCAGTCTTCTCATTTCCCAAATCCTTGTTTGCCAAGTGTGAATGTTCAAAGCCAGAATAATTTCCACATAACATATACCACATTTTCCTACCTAAAAGATCAAAGAAAGACACTATGCTTGACATGATTTATTTTTGACAAATATGTGTAGCCTGCTTTAATATGTGAAAACATTTTTCATTAGGTTCCTGAGGGGGAGAATTGTGTCTCACTGGATATATATCTCCATTTTAACAAAGCGTTACTCTTTCCAATTTTGTTTTGTTTTGTTTTATCACCTAATATCTCAAAAGAATAAATATTCTTAAGTATAAATCTTCCTGAGATGGATTTCACAGTATTCAAGATAGGTGATTTTTAAACCCTCTAACACGGTGAAGTTGTTTAAATCTAATTTGAAATTCATTCTTGGGTTTTCTTTTGCGATTTTTTTAAGATTTGCATAACATTAACTAATAACCAAATTGATATTCCAAAACTCAAATTTCCTTTATTCACCTTCCAAATTAGCTAACTGATCTATATTTTCCTTTGTTAGTCTCATATTTTTCAGTTCATTTACACAATTATTTTCATTTTCTTTTTGTGTTTTATTTTGCGCAGTGACACCTCTGACATTATTCTTTTATTCATATTGTTTTTATGACATCTTGCACAAATGTGAGTGTTCAGTTATTCAGCTCTTAGAAAAATTCAAAATTGAAGCTCATTAGCCTGCTTGCTTCTTTTTCTCCTCATATTTTTAGGGAGTATATGACAATATATATATACCTTCTTTTCCCCCAGCACTGCTTTGGTAACAAAGAGCACCAAACACCATTGGGTTGCTTAAGCAATAGTTGGGAAGCATTTACTTTTTTTACCCTTACCTTTCATTAACTATCCATATGAAATAAAACTCAAAATACTCTCCATGTGCTTTCTCAATATCTCTTGTATTAGTCTATCTTTCCTTCCCACTACTACTGGCCCCATTGTGCTTTTTTCATTTTTCGTTCAACTTAGTGAAAAGACCTCCAACCATTCCTTCTCCCATCCTATCTCCTTCCAAGTGATCTTTCCTGAGATTACTTTGGAAATTCCATCGTTTTAGTTCTCTACATGCAATCACACAATTATTTACAACTCTATGGGAAGTAAAGTTGTTTAATGTGTGTTTAGGTTCCAGTCCTACTGAATTTTTCTCCGTGTCTTCAAACAAATCTTTTGACTTCTTGATCTCCTGAACTTTGGCCTATGATGGTTCCTTTGGCTGGAAAGCTCTGGTCCCTAACCCCCTGACCCCACCCACTTTCTTCCCAAGGCTCATCTTTCTTCCCTGAGACCTCATCCTCAGGTCTCAACTTCAAAAAGCCTTTGAAGCCCACCCTCTCCTTCCAAGTAGGAGGTTCAATGTTTTTCCTTGAAGTCCCTACTTTCTTTCTCCTCCCTCTTAGCCCACTGAATTCTTACAGTATTGTGCCTTCTACCTTATTTGAAATTGTGAGACCATCTATGTATTTTTTTCCCGCTTTGTCTCTGATTCAGAGAACATAATTGTTACTTATGAAATAAATTAATTCATAGCAGTTACTTCCTGCATAGTTTTGATTGTTTCCTCTTTTCCTCTTCAGAACATCTCTCAGAGAGAAACTGTACCTTTAAGGAAATAAAATGCTTTAATTTTTTTCTATCAATGTTATGAACTTTCTAAAATTATAAGTTTGAAGTCTATATTTTTTTAATCTTTCTCACACCTCTTTTAGTATTTCAAACTCCACAACCTTATGATCACTATCTTCCAAATTGTCTTTCTTGAGAAAAAATGAGTCACTGTTTGATTTTATGTGCACTGACTGTGACCTTAAATTGTTACTTTATTATGCATAACTCATAGTGCCTTAGATTTATTTAATTGAAAAAGTCCAATTGTGTGGTATGTAATTCCACTAATGTAATGCTGTTGGGCCAAGGGAAGGTATAGAGAAGTTTTTAAATTACTTGCTATTTCTATTAATTAATAATTGGTTCAGTTCTCCTTAGTAAAATGTAATATCCCTTTAATTGTACTAAGATCCCTCTATTATGGAATGAAAATAAGGTAAAAAGCTATATGACATGCTATTTTACAGATAAAGCTTTGCACAAAAAGACTTAGAAAATTAGTAACTGGTGCTTTGTCAAGAGAAAATGATCACTAACTCTCTAATAGAGAATATTTTATATGATAAAGTGAGATTAAATAATTGCCTTCCTCAAATACAAGTTTTTCTTGACTTGGAACAACCAGTATGAGGGAGAAGAGAAGTAAATTTACACAACATTAAAGACAACAATTTATGGTAACAATATTTTTTAGAGTTTTATTAGTGAAATTTCATAATCCTCAAGAACATGAAATAGGAGGCTTACCTTTTCTTTCCAACTTCAAATCCTTCAGGAAAATGAATTTGAATTTATTGTCCCTGAATTCACTTGCCAATAGTAACTCATAGATGCATGAAAAAATATTAAGACATTGAATTCCAATATCTAACCATGAAGTGGCTTCTTAGGATCATTTGGAAGGCACCTCACTCCCTTGTCTCCTCAAATTCCTTCCTTTGTCCAGCTAACTAACCACACACTATCAACTCTAGTCTTTTAGTACTTACCCATTAACCAACCTCTGTTTACCCAAGCAAGTCATCATATCCATGTTGTAGACACCTATTCAGATATCATCAGCAGAGCATATCTTTTCTGCTCCCCAAGAGTAGGCCCTAGACAGACATGTTTCTGCTGTGTGGCCCTGGTCAGCCACCCTCATGGCCATGACATGCCTGCCAGCTGTGTTGAACCTCAGTATATACAATTCTTAGTACTTAGTACTTAGTACATGGTAGATGCTCAATTCTTCTGAATGAGTGTATAAATGAATGATTGTGTCTCAAGCTGGACTCCTCAAATCCTCTCACTTGAAAATCACAACTGAGAAACTTGGAGCTAGGAATTGGTGGCTCAGTTCGATTAATCACAGAGTTCGAGAGGCAGAAATCTACAAGTTGCTGATTCTGAGCCTATTCCACTGAAGTATGGTTGCCCATCTCTGCTTCAGAATAGAGTATTGGGTAATCTGTTGTGTCAGTTATGTTTCTTACAGTTGCTAATTCATGTACTCTCAGGAATCATTTGGATCTTCTGAAAGTGTTTGTGGTTGTGTGTGTGTGCATAGGAATAGATTACACATATGCACATATACATGAGTATGTATTGTGTTCCTCTAATTATAGCAAGCAGAAACGAAGTACATCAGTTGGGTATTTGTGAGTTATATCAGTAGGTGTTGTTTATCGATCTGAAATTACATATAGATTATTACTTTTTGTATGTTTTGCTGAAGATCAGATATGTGTGTATCTGGACATCAAAGTTTGGGAAGGCATGTGTTTAAAATTAGTATGGATTATGCACATCAAATAGACCTGTTTAGGGCAATGTGTGATTTTACCAAAACTTACCATTTATTATAAGTTCTCATTATGGATTGAAAGCCGCTATGCTGTCTTTTATCTTTCTTATATTATGGAGGGATTTTATTACTCTGTTTATTTTGTGTCTCTGTGTTGTTTTTATTAATTTAAAGATTAATCGATTCTTTTAAAAGTTCTGACTAAAAAACAAAAAACAAGAAAGAAATCAAGACATTTCTTAGCTATTTATTCTTTGTGTCTTCCTCTTTCTCCTCCTCCATTAACCACATTTGTTCTGGTTCATTGGTCAAAGTAGGCATCTCATGAGAAAGATGTTTCTATTTAGAGTTTCTTACACTTGAGAGATGACAGTATTAAATAATGTCTAATTTTGAGATTTCCATTTCCTTTTTATTATATTCTTTCATATTGAAGGATTGAGGCCATTTTTACTGATACTGTTTTGATTAATCTTTCCTTAATATTGTAAACTGTTTTAAAAACAGAATATTTACAGTTTACTGATTATAAAATGATATTTGGAACTCTAATTTCTGTTTATTTTTCATAAGCTGGAAATAATGAAGAGATAACAGATTACTCTAAATTTGTGCTTGCTTCTAAAACAGAAACTTAAAACATTTCTTAATAATTATGAATATGGGGGCACCTGGGTGGCTCAGTGGGTTAAAGCCTCTGCCTTCAGCTCAGGTCATGATCCCAGGGTCCTGGGATCGAGCCCTACATCGGGCTCTCTGCCTGCTTCCTCCACTCTCTCTCTGCCTGCCTCTCTGCCTACTTGTGATCTCTGTCTGTCAAATAAATAAATAAAATCTTTTAAAAAAATAAAAATATTTTTAAAAAATAATTATGAATATGAATGGATGCTTTCCTGATAGAAAAGGGTGTTTTTAAGATGCACAGATGAGAAACTCAGGATACACTGAGTTTCTTGCAGGATGTTCCATTCCAGGGTTGGTAATAATCCTTTAATGGAGAGAAACTCCAAGGGTCTGGTTTCCATCTGACTTAGAATTCTAATTGCATTGTTGCATTTTATTTTACATGAGTGATAAAATGACTGCATGTGAATAATTTGATGTTTTGTGCTAGAATTTTCCCATCTCTAGTCTCAGGAATAGTACAGGATGTTCATTTTTCTCCAAACCTCAACATATTTTGGAGATGATTTTCAGTAGGGTGGGATAGGAGTCATTCAAAGGGAACTGGCTTATACTTTTGGTGTGAGGAATAAGATTATTGAGGTCACGCGGTAAACAATTTTAATGTTGGCAGTTTATTTGAGACTTTTCTCATCTTCCAAACTTACGTTCATTACTTCATAACAGGTCTTTAAAGGATGGTGAGACAATACGAAGGGTCACACTGTCAGATTAGACCCACGGCAATCCTAAAACACAGGGAATTGCTTCTTCCTTTGGGGAAGTCCATCTCCACCAACTCAGATAGCCTGGTCAGAGCTGGTCACTCCCCACTAAATCTATGCATTCCATGTTTTTCTTTAATAAGTAACCTAGAAAAATCAAGTGTATCTCTCTAAAAGTATTTCATAGATAATTAGTCTAGCTAAGAGTCATATTTATACTGGCATTTGACTGGGGTCAGTCTTTGTGGTTTTATCATTTTAAAAAAGTTTATCTTTCTTGGTTTCAGTTGGTTTATCATAGTGGTCTGTCTTGCTTTTTTGTCTTTTAGGGTATTCCAAGATGGGGCCAGGAATTCAGGGTTTTCAAGGTTAACCTGGCAGTCTGAAAGGATGAGGATACATATCAAATGAGGTAAGACTGATTTAGGTGCTAAATCTTAGCAGTTTGTGATATAATTTTGATCTGTCACTGTGTGTGATATCCTTTGCCATCATACAGCAAAGGCAAAGTTCATTATATGATGGACATGACTGTATCAGAAATATGTAAGAAATTCTGGTTTCTACTTCAAAATATTCTTCTTGAAGTTTTAAGACTGTTTTCAAGGGAATTTTTTTCTAAAGAAACAGGCCTTTACTGACACACCAGTGAATAATGTCAATAAATTGAGAAAAATGCCACAAGCTTATTTTTATTGATCATATTTCCATGGATTTAAGTGTAATTTTTAATTAGTGTTATTACTAAAAATACCCTTTTCTTTTTATTTTAAAAAATATTAAATTGTACTTTGACCATTTTAGTGTAACACATTCTGTGAAGAGTTGGAAAAATTCAGTCTATGATCTGCCCTTGACATGATTAGTCAGTTATTTCCTATGTAAGTGAAAATAAAAGTTAAAGAACAGGTTATATAGCTGGTGCTTCTTCTCAAATCAAGTATATTAATGCTTAATTTACTAAATTGTTAAATTGTACAAAGCACATTTGAAAAATCCACTACTATATTCCCATATTTAAGGATGTTGATTTTAGGAAAAGTTCATCACATAAACACTAGGATACATTGATAAGTGTATAGATAGTACATAATTGTTACATTTATCCAAATAATTTAGTGAGTCATCATCTTTGCTTGATAAACTATAATTAAAATGAGCTTGAGAAATGTCTAAAATTTTCAGTGGTACAGTTTTTCTTTAATTTCAAAATTCTTCTCTTTCTATTTTTTGTAGTATGGCAATGAAATTTTTAATGAATCTGGAGTTTCAAGATAGTCTATTGAGTTTTAAATAGTTCAAAATTTGACAAGTTATTATATAAAAATGCTATGTATCTGTTTTGGTCCTGGACCTGTTTTCCCTCAGATCAAGTCTAGTTTGTTTTTGTTTGTTTGTTTTTGCTTGTTTGTTTGTTTGTTTTCCCCCCAGAAAGGAAAATCAAAGGGGAATTACCCCAACAGGAAGTGTTTCCCCTTTGTTAGCTGTCTCTTGGCTTGGTTTATCCAATGAGAGTTTTCAATTGACAACTGGAGGGCCCTGGAAAGGATTATCTCTCTTGTTTGCTCTGCTTCAGTTTCTTCAACAGTAAGTTTATATTCTCCATGGGTCCAACTTGGCCCCAATGTCCTGGTAATTCAGGGCCCTGGGCCCAGATAATATCACCACTCCTTCCTGTTATCTCTCTAGTCTATGGTAGAAGTGGCTTTGTGCTTTTGCTAATCTCAGTGTTGATTCCTCTCATCCATCTGGTCATTCAGTAATTCCATCATATGTATAACCAATTCCCTGCCTTAAATTTTATCAGTTTCAACTATTTAGTGATTTTAGTTTCCTGACAATATTCCTGAATATTATTGATAATACTATTGATAATAATGTTTTAAAGAATTCTCATGTATAACCCGAAATCTTTTTTTTAATCCCAAATCATTATTATAAATTGGAAGATTTCTCGTAGATCACCACTTAAGAAGTCTGCATAAGGTTAGTTTAGATTAGATAATATAAAACAAAGAAAACAATTGGAGAATTCGTTAGTACTCTTTTATAACCGACTTTTTGTTTCTCCATTATTGTAAAGCACTGGGACTATTTCTGTACTAGAAATTACAGTGCTGCTGGTGCTGGTTGTGTGAGAGTTTTGTGTGTTTACGTGTGTACGTGCATGTGTGTCTCTGTGTGTGTGATCACGTTCAGGGAACATTTGTTTAGTGGGTTTTAATGCTATCACAGCTAACATTTGTGTGTGTTTGTTTTCTTTATCTCAGCTCTGGTAAATCCATGAAAAACAGATGAAAGCCAAATCTTTCATTATTCCTAAATCCCTGATTATGACATGTTTCTCCTAAAATGTGTCCCCAAAGAGTGAATGAGGCATCTGTAAGTAGGCACAGGTTATGGTGCAGTCCCCTCAGCGCCATTTTGTCCATATGGAGCTTAATTCTGTAAACTACCTATCACTAGGTATAAAATTCAGACAGAAAATAGCAATTTATCACAAGTGTCCAGCTGGTTTCTTCTTCTAAGTGGTTATTTCCCAATCTGAAATCCAGCCCATTCACTGCCCACCTCCGTTTTTGAGCTATAAAATCAATAATAAATAGCAAGAACATTCCCTGGAGAGATTAGCCATGCATTCCAACTGGGAAGAACAAATGAAGGGCAATGCTAAAGCACTTTGTGCTTGGATTTTAATGTAAAAAATAGAATGTGGAAAAATGGGAGTGCTCTTTTAATCAAGTTGATCAATAATGCAGTGTAAGATTAAATTTAAAATTCCCTCTAAATTCAGAAATGCCCTTAAAAGCAAATTTTTAGAGAAATATGCTTTCAATTAGTATAATCTTACAAATGATTTTTGTGTATTTTACTGACTTATTGATTTCCCTTTAATATAATTGAAACTGATCAGATCAAAATACACATTTTGAGCTCTCTTCAAATTAAAGTATTGAAATCCGCCTTAAAATGTTGATATAGTACCCTCTGAGGAGGAGAGTTATTACTTCCAAATGCAAATCCAACAGAACTGTGCTGTCCAGAAATACTTCAACCTGAGATAATCAGTTTTTTATCTGGCTTATTTTTATGTATGTGTATATACAGATATTTGAGAGTATATTTTTGTTTATATAAACCTATATATAGAAGCATACATGTACATTTATATATATACTATCTATAAACTTAAATAAACATATATACAAAAATACATTTGTACATGCACATACATATAAAATTTAGCTTAAATTATTTAATAATAGGATATTATCTTTCTAACATGTTCTTGTTTCTTTGGTTTACTCTTTCCCATAAGTGTATTATAGGAAAATGAAATAAACAGCCTACTATTAAATAAATGTTTCCTATAATTCTGCTTTTTATAATAGTATATGAAATAAAATATAATAAAACTCTCTGCTTCTTAAGGGCTTGAAAGCTAGGTGGTAAAGATAAACATATAAAAAATGTGGGATTGTAGCAAAATCATAGTTAATAAGTACCAATGCTATTTCACTGGATTCTTACCCATCACGCTAGGAAATAGTTATTAACTAATTTCACTTTACAGATAAGGAAATCCATTCAGAAATTAATTTAACCAAAATCACATGGCTAGTCTGTAACTTACTGGAAGTTTGAACACAAATATAACCAATACAAAAGACCTATTCTTCTCACGGTATAATACTGACTTACATAATAAAAATTGATAGAATAAAATGAAATATATTGGAAGGTAACCTGCAATTAAAAGACAATCGAATACAATAGAAAGTAAACTGACCATATTCAGAATAGCTTGTGAAATTTTCATAAAAGAGGAGAAGTTTCATCATATCTTAAAAATTAGGTTAGGCTATAAAGAAGAGAGCAACATTAATGTGAAAAATGTGGGAAGTGGGAAGGCACAAGGTATGTGTAAAGGAGCCACGAAGAAAAATTTAGCTAGAGTATAAGATCCAAGAAGGTCATAGTTTAGAGATATTGATGAAAATGTTGGTTACAACCAAATTCAGAGTGACATGAATTCCAGTTCATGAGGTTTAAGTAATACCTTGGCAAATAGGAAACACTCAGTAGATGTTTTTTTTACATTGAATTAATTAATTTATCCTGTAGGCAAGGGGTAGTGTTGATGCTTTTTGATGTAGAAGCATGGCGTGATGACACTGTTGCTTCATAGCGATTAATCTCATGGCATTATTCAGCATGGGCAAAACTAAGGTAAAGGGCTTCTAAGTATGAGATAAAGTCAGAAGAATTTTAAGGAATGGGTCGATAAAGGACACATTTGGAAGTCATATCAGGAAGTCAAAGTTCTGAGTCTCTGAAAATGGAAGAGTTTATTAAATGCTATTTAAAAACATGTATGGAGGGACACTTGGGTGGCTCAGTGGGTTAAGCCTCTAGTTTCAGCTCAGGTCACGATCTCAGGGTCCTAGGATCAAGCCCTGCATCGGGCTCTCTGCTCGGCGGGAAGCCTGTTTCCCCACCCCTCTCTTCCTGCCTCTGCCTACTTGTGATCTCTCTCTCTGTCAAATAAATAAATAAAATCTTTAAAAAATCAAAAATTAAAAAATATAAAGACTTGTACTGAATACCTACTAGATGCTATGTAAACAAAAGGGAAGAGAGTAACAATGTGGGAAAGGTACCGGAATATAAGAGGTGGGGTTATTAACTATGAGATTAAGAATAATAAGTAATCATAAGGGACAGCTGGTTTTAATAAACTTTTTATTAAATATTAAACTTGAATACTAAACTTGTTCAAAGGATGTATAATGCATAGTAGGAAACATCTGCTTTCCTATAGTACACAGTTTTCTTGTAACAAAGTCATTGCAATAAGATGAAAATACTGTAAAGCAATGCTATTTATATAATTACATATATATGTGTGTGATTATTTTCAGATAATATGAAATACAGCTTGTTATCCATTTGTAAATTCTTTGAGAAGGGGAATTTGTTTTATTTTCAATTTCTATAATGGAACCTATAAGAAATCCTAATCTATTTAGGAACATATTTTACATGTTTATATATATTAATATTTGCATACTTATAGATAATATTTATACAATACATATTATATAAATAGGTGATAATTATATATTTATATAATATGCATCATATAAATAAGTAATTGTTATATATGGTATTCATATATATACGTTATATAAATAACTATAACAAATAAATTATATGAATAATGACTTTTTTGAGTCAAAGATTTAATTTTTATTTTTAAATTTATTTTTCATTTTTTAATTTTTTTCTCACCATAACACATACTCTCCTCAATGTCCATTACTCAGCCACCCAAACCCTTCCACTCCACTCCACTCCAGCAACCGTCAGTTTGTTTCCTGAAATTAAGAGTCTCTTATGGTTTGTCTCCCTCTCTGGTTTCATCTGGTTTCATTTTTCCCTACCTTCCCCTATGATCCTCTATCCTATTTCTCAAATTCCTAATATCAGTGAGATCATATGATGGACATCTAGGCTCTTTCCATAGTTTGGCTATTGTGGACATTGCTGCTATAAACATTCGGGTGTATGTGCTCCTTCAGATCACTACATTTGTATCTTTAGGGTAAGCACCCAGTAGTGCGATTGCTGGGTTGTAGTGTACCTCTATTTTCAACTTTTTGAGGAAC
Source organism: Neogale vison (assembly GCF_020171115.1). Taxonomy (NCBI): domain Eukaryota; kingdom Metazoa; phylum Chordata; class Mammalia; order Carnivora; family Mustelidae; genus Neogale; species Neogale vison. Next base: position 292,843,829 of record NC_058091.1, read on the forward strand.
CTCCATGCTGTTTTCCCGAGTGGCTGCACCAGCTTGCCTTCCCACCAACAGTATAGGAGGGTTCCGCTTTCTCCTCATCCTTGCCAACCCTGTCATTTCCTGACTTGTTAATTTTAGCCATTCTGACTGGTGTGGGGTGGTATCTCACTGTGGTTTTTGATTTGTATTTCCCTGATGCCGAGTGATGTTGAGCACTGTTTCATGTGTCTGTTGGCCATCCGGATGTCTTCTTTGCAGAAATGTGTTTTCATGTCCTCTGTCCATTTCTTGATTGGATTATTTGTTCTTTGGGTGTTGATTTTGATAAGTTCTTAATAGATTTTGGATACTAACCCTTTATCTGATATGTTACTTGCAAATATTTTCTCCCATTCTGTCACTTGTCTTTTGGTTTTGTTGACTCCTTTGCTGTGCAAAGGCTTTTTATCTATAAATAACTATTTTAATATTTGAACAATATTAGTCTATCTTCAGATTCTGTGAATTCAAAATTTTGATCTGTGATGCTTTGGAGTATGTACTTAATATGTATAAACACTGTTCTTATACATAGAAATATAGATGCATTATATCATAGATACTATCTATAATAAAATAACATATCTATTGCATATTAGGTCTGTTAATATGTGGAGAAGCAGCTGTCATTAGAAGAGTAAATATATGAATTTATTTTGGGATTTAATTCAATTTAGAATTTCATTCAATGAACATTTAGTGAATTCAAGTATGAATTAAAAAATATGATTATAATTCTTTGAATTCAATATTCATAAGCTCTGTTCTATTAGAATGTCCACGATGTTTGATATTTCTTCCTAGATTGATAGCTTTCTAGAAAAATACATTCTAACACTGAAAATGTAACCAGCATAATACTGTGACAAACCACATTTCAGATGCAACAACATGGCACATATCATTCAAACTTAATTGCTATATATGATGAAGAACACTTATCCTTTCAGGGAATGGAAGTAGCAAACACTTTTTCTTTTACAGAGGTGTCCCCTTTGTTTTTGTGAACAAATAGAGTGGATGTCTAATGAAGTGGTTTGTGTGTATTGTCAAGGAATGGTCTTCTCTAAACCCGCCTCTAAATTCGTAAACTGAATTATGAATGTGACATGGTGATTTTCAGATGCTGCTGCTTAGTTAATAAGGGATTTTACTTATAAATTTTTCAGCTTACTCTTGAGAGAACTGAGCATTCCCAGTAAGATGCTCCATTCTCATTCCATAATCAAAGGTTATTAACCAAGTTGATAGAGATGTATGGAAAACAAAATCTAGCCTAGATCTTTTTTTTGGGGGGTGGGGGAGTAGGAGTGGACAGAGTTTCTCCTGTATTTTATTGCTTAAATGGATAATTAAAGAAAACAAAAGTATTGACATATTTGAAGTGTTTGATAAGGGAGCAACTGGAGGGTGACTATGACAGTGGTAATTCTGCCCTGTTAGATGATGTGGACCGTATTTGCTTTCATGGGGTAATGTTCTCTTCCTTTAAATTTTGTGCAACAAAATGCCTGAACATTGGTTATTTTTGTCTCATACAATCTGAAAAAGCAATTTGCTATCAATGAATACAACATGAAGATAGAGGGAGGGTGCCCACCTATTTTTAATAAATGAGACCATGAACTAATTTCTTTGTATTTATTTGTCAGGATATTACTGAAAGTACAATATAAAGCTATTATATTGTGTTCTTTTAAAAGGAAAGCCTCTCTACTGTAACTTTTGGGAAAAAATTATTTTCTCAACCTGGGCCATTAGAGATTGCATGGATAGAATAATAAGTAACCAAAAAAAAAAAAATCTGAGCAGAAAAGCAGTGAGACTGACAGGAGCAAAATACGCTCTCCCTCAAGATGTGATTTCTCTTTTAGAAAATATTTTTATTTTTGCATCTTAATCATTCTATATCTTGGGAGTGTCTGAGAAAGTTTTAATTCCAATACTGAAATAACACAGTAGTTTCAAATATGGATCCCAGGCTCCAATGTTACCTAACAGTTAATAGTAACAAGTAAGAGGTAGGAGTAAAGACGTTAATCTTTTTTTTTTTTTCTTTTCATATTAACTAATGGATTTGGTCCATGCACTATTCACAGTCCAGATTTTGAAAGATAAAATTTGAAAGTTAAATTGTTTCATTCCTTAATCAAACATTTTATCACATAGCAAAGTTTTCTTATTTATTAAATATATTGGCAATTTAGTAAATGGCACAGTTTACGCTAGGAATTCAGAACCTTAGGAGATGATCCCCAGACGTTATTTGAAGGTTATAATGAAAGTTCAAAGTCTTATTTGATTAAACATTCTCATAAATTAGAAAAGATGGACTTTCACTGCTAACGGGCTTTAGGGAATAAGACAGAAGAATACTTATATTTTACTACAAAGAGATGAAAAAAAATTAACTGAACTAAATCATATGAATGTAATGCAGCAAACTTTACTGTCTGGTAAAAATGAGCTTCCAAGGCCTCACTGTTTGATTTTTCCAAGCTTTATTGTTTTATGCTAAATTTGGTATCTTAGTGACAGCATTAAAGGAATGCCCGTGTATGCTTCTAAAATGGGCTGCAGCTGCTTCTTAAACTAACTTCTTGGCTTAGTTTCCACATTTTTCTATTTGAACCTGAAACAATATTGGAGTCCCAAATACTGACTGTTAATACTGTCCCCCAAATATGTGGTGATTCTAAAATTCTGAGTGGCTTGCTTTTAAATTCTTCACTCACTTCATTTGATTAATAACTGTTCCTTTTATGTACCTTAAACAATTTTTTTTCCAAATAGATTTTATAAAAGGCAAGTCTCTTCCTACTTAAATACTTCCATACTATACCACTTTATATGTAGCATTTTCACTTCCAAATATTGGAGATATGGGAGATGGAAAAAACATATTTTTAAATTGACTGAGCCTATAAGTAGCTGTGTGGTTGTTTTTTTGTGTTTATGTGGACTCTTCATAACCGTATCTTCCTATTTGCATGAACTTTGCCATCTAGAAGTGCAAGTTGGGTGGAAGAAAGTGCTTAAAGGTTGATTACTACTCTAAGATCTGAGGAAGCTCAGACACATTTTGCATATTATTCTAGACTTTACCAATGTTTTAAAGTGGACACCAGAACTGATTATGCAAAGGCCATATATATACTTAAAAGCCAATTATTAGGTCAATATATTTTCAAACCATTGGTTTAAGAGTAAACCATTTTCCAACAATAAGATAAATATACAACATTTCATATTAATTCCTATATTAAGGCATTCAGAGACCAATTTCTAGATTATATGAGCTATAATGGACAAAGAAAATGTGAATTCTTCAGGTCATTGCAAAAGCATACCTGAAAGTAAAGGAAAACCAGTGATGATATCTGGAGCAGGTAACTTTGTATGCCTTATAAAAGTATCAGAAATAGTTGAAAATAAGATAGTTTTTTTGTTTGTTTTTTGTTTTGTTTTGTTTTGTTTTTTAATTTCTATTAATTCGGGGCACCTGGTAGGCTCAGTCGGTTGAGCGCTCAACTCTTGATTTCAGCTTAGGTCATGATCTGGGTCCTGGCAGCCAGCCCTGTGACAAGCTCTGTGCTCAGCGGGGAGCCAGCTTGAGGATTCTCTCCTCCCTCTGTCCCTCCCCCCCAATTGTGTTCTCTTTCTCTCCATCTTACTCTCTCAAATAAATAAATATATCTTTTAAAAAAGGTTCTATTAATTCTACAATTCTCATATTTGAAAATCTGGTAGGAAATGCAAAGAAATTTACTTGGCTTATTTATTCTAGGAATTCAACATGAGAGTAATATTCAAAAATCAACTAGTGTCATTGACCATGTTAACAGAATTAAGGAGAAATATATTATACAATAATTTTAATAGATGAATAGATTTTGATAAAATCTAACACACTTTCATGGTAAAAAGTTTTAACAAACTAGGAGAAACTTCCTCATTTTCATAAAAGGTATCAACCAAAACCTACAGAAAACATATCCTATTTAATGGTTAAAATATTGAAAGCAGCTCCTTGAGACAGATGAGATAAGAATGCCACTATCTTTTCTGTTCATCATTTTTCTGAAGATCTTGTCCAGTGCAATGGAGCTAAATAAATAAAAGGAAAAGTATTAAAAGAGAAGAACAAAATTGTCATTATTTGCATATAATTTTTAAAAACTAGTAAAAAAATGAGTAGATTCAGGTTAATACAGTGTTTCTCTATATGATTTTAACTGTAAACAAAACTTATTTATAATTATAAGCAAAATTTTTTTCCAACTTATTTATTTTCAGAAAAACATTATTCATTATTTTTTCAAAATTTTTAAAAAATGTGTAATAACTTTAAGAATAGCTTTAAAATACATCAAATAACCAGCGATAAATGTAACGTAAGATTGAAAACTCCTTACAAACAAAACTACTAGGTGTAAGAGAAATTAAGGAAGACTAAATAAATGGAAAGAGGTATTGTATTCATAGATTGGAAAGATCCAATAGTGTAATGATATGAGATGTACCCTAATTGATCTATAGGTTTAATGAAATTCCAATAAAATTTTTATCTTTTTTTTTTGGTAGAAATTGACAAGCTGAATCTACACTTTATATGGAGAAGTAAAGGACCAAGAATAGAAATGATAATCTTGAAAAAGAATTAATTGAGGAATCTTACATTACATAGTACCTAGACTTATAAATCTTTAGGAACTTGTAATTATTCAGTATATAATGGAGAATAGATCAATAAAACAACACACAATGCCAAGTTATAGTTACCTGAATTATGATAATGTTCCCCTTCAGTGCAATAGGGAAAAGATGTTCTTTTCAATAAGTGGCTCTAGGTCAACTGGATATCCATGAAAAAAACCCCAAAAAACAAAAAAAACCAACCTAACAATCTTTAGCCCCACTTCAGATGATTAAAAAAGACATCATGTCTCAGGGGACCATAGACCTAAATGTAAAGGTAAAATAATGCATCTTCTAAAACATGAAAAGGAGAATGTTTCCATGATTTGGGAGTTGACAAATATTTCTTAACTTATCTACCCCAAACCATTGTTACAAAGTGAAAGATTTATAAAGTGGACTTTATTAAAATTGATTGCTTGTGTTCCTTAAAGGTTGCCATTAAGAAAGAGAAAAGACAAACCAAAGTGGAAGAAGATGTTGGCAATATAAGTATCTGAAAAACAACTCACATTAGGAGTTTGCAAAGAGCTCCTTTAAATCGTTAAGAAAAATATAGACAACTCAATTTTAAAATGATTGGCAAATATTAGAAAGAAGCATTTCACAAAAGGAGATATTCAAATGTCCAATGTGCATATAGTGAGTTGCTCAACATCGTTAATCAACAGAAATTCAAATTAAAACCCAAATGAGATAATATTAAAAATGAAACAATGAATTAACTTACAGATGAAAGTTAAAAATTTTAAAAGATGAAAATGAAAATTTTTGATGAGGATATTAAGCAACTGGAACTCTTGCCTTCAGATGGTCATTACATAAAATGAATTAGCCACTTTGGAAAATTGTATGGAAATATCTACGGAAGCTGGATATGCACAAACTCTGTGGCCTGGTTTTATACCATAGACATATACCTTACAGAAATGAAAACCTGTGTGCATCAAATGACACATACAGGAATGTTCATCACAGCAGCCTAAAATCTGGTATGAGCAAACTGTGGTGTGTTCACATAATGTGATGCCATGATGTAATGTCAGTGGAGACACGACAGCTACACACAGCATAACGGATTCATAAACACAAGGTGGACCCAACAGAGTCATAAAAAGACTAGGCATATTATAGACCTATTCCCATACAGGTCAAAACTGGTTAATAAGAGATGGCCATTGAAGGCAGCGTATTGGCTACTTTTTTGGGAAGTAATGTTAAATAACTCGAGCAGACAGGAAAGAGATTTCTGTGATGCTGGAATTGTTCAATTTATTTATCCGAATGGGATTACATGGGTCTTCTCAGTTTGTGGTAATTCACCAAGCTGTACATGTGTACTCTGCTCACTTCATGCTGAGTGATAAAGATTTCAATAAAAAATTTATTTTTTTAAAAAAGAAAAGATATTTGGTATTTCTATAAAGAAGAAGTCACAGAATTATTTCCTGAAAGTATATAAAAGGAAAATATATTTCAAACCAAAGAGGTGGTATCCTTGGATAAACATTGAGTTTGTGGGAAGGGTTATGTGAATTACTTGGTAGATAAATAGAACCTGTAGTTTGTACAACTTAAAGTAATTTCTCCCGTGTCAGAAACAATTTTTGCTCCTTGTTCACAGATGCTAAAATAAAACTATAAATGGGTTTTGCAACTTACTAATCATCACAAGTAGGGGAATATGCAAAAAGGAGACAGAATTATTAAAATCATACAAGCAATCTCTGTTCAGTCAGAAACTCTGTTGGCAGGTTTCTTCCTTTTTTAATTGGCATTACACTATTTTTTTCAAAGTTCTGATTTTAAAGGAGACACTGGTAGTGGATAATTCTTCCAAGTATGAGAGCAAATTTCCATAGGTCAACCTGTAGGCATTTTGCAGTTGATAAATTGATGTTGCTTTTTAAGCTGGTTTTCAACTTCAGAAAATGGCTCTGTTAATATCATGTTACAGGGAGAACAGCTAAAAGGACCCTTTTCCTTCAACAAGCCGTTGTGCTCAGTGTTCTGTGGCTGTTCTGTGCTGTGAACTTTATGTGCTTTTAATTATTATTGTTTATAATGATGATGTCTTAATTGTTGATGTAGCACCCTGATCTTCTTGGTGGAAACTTCATAGTAATTAAAGATATCATTAAAATAGTTCTGGAAAGTAAAGAAATAGCCAGGGAACCTTAGGTAGGTTCTTATGGGAGCTCATTGCACAAAGAATCATCATATTTTCTATGGGACAGTAGGAGGTAGAATTAAAAAGCACTTTTTTTTTGCTGCCTGCACTCCAGTCCCTGCTGCTCCCACTGCCTTTGTGAGTGACAAGGTTTACTTGTTCCTTTTTCTTTTCATTTTAATTTGATCACTCACAGTGTCACTATTCTCCCCGAAGCTATGATGCCTTTATCTCAGCCTGGGCGATACATGTAACATGTACTAAACATGCATGTTCCAGTGAAGACATTTGTTTTTGATGGGCATTTTAACTTTTTCAGTATCTATTACTATGAAAAAATGGAAATTATTTATTAATATATTTAATGGAGGAAAGAGTTTTGTAAAAATGTGAGCATTTCTGTAGACTGTGGTTTTTTCATTGTTATTATTGAGCATCATGTCATAGTAGTTTCCATTGCTTTGAAAGTGATTTTAATTGAGGGGTTCCTGGACGGTGTAGTTAATTAAGTGTCTGACTCTTGATTTCATGTCCTGATCTCAGGGTCTTAGGATCAAGCCCCGCCCATGTCCTTCTTTGTGCTGAGCATAGAGCCTGCTTAAGTTTTTCTCTCTCCTTACTCTGCTTCTCCCCTACTTTCTAGCTCTCTCTCAAAAAAAAAAAAAAAAGAAAAGAAAAAGAAAAAAGATTCTATTTGAAATTTGCATTTTTTGAAAGGTAATAGTTCATTTGTGCTTTTGTTCATTTTTTTTTTTTTTTTGAGCAAGAAAATAGTGGTTGTTCTGGGGGAAAGCATGATGAATGAGTATATTATTTCAACTGTCTTTCTGTTCTTTCTACTAATGTGCAGGCATTACTTAATGATTTCAAAAACTTCATCTGACCATATAGGTAAAATAATTCTTGTGTTCCTTCTGTTATTAAATTAATGACCATGCACTGGATATGATCATATGTAGACCAAAACTCTTATTCTTAGGATTGGTTTTATGATGTCTGCCATAAGGAAAAGTTCTATCTAATATTTATTTATTGACTTTATTTCCTTATAGGAAATAGAATATGAACTATCCCACACTGATCGATTTTTCAGGAAGATGAGAATATAAAATAGAATTTCATGCTTTTTAGAGATTTTATACTATAAATAATCACATCAATCTCAACTTGAGAATCCTATGAACCAGCTAACAAATGTTCTGTTACTAGCCTTTGGACGTCTGACAACTAAAAATGACTTAATTCTATTGATGGTTACTTTAAAAACAAAAAAGTCACCGCAAAATGGAATTTACATATCTGAGAACATGAAAATCATCAAAAACTTTTTAATAGAAAGCATTAGCAATTCTTACCGTAGTGCTACAATTTTATCCTGAATTTGTTTGAAGGATTAAAGATGAGGAGCTATAGCACCAAGATGTGTTTCACAGAGAATATTTAATACATAATATTTTAAATTTTATATTGATGAAATGGTTTGAAAATATGCTTTTTAAAAGAGAATAACTTTAAAAGAGAATAAATATACAAAAATTAATCTAAGTAGAATTCTAGCAGGTGAAAATGTACGAAATGCATACATTTCGTTGACTTCCTTCTGAAGTGAACACAGCCATTAACCATTAACTGGAAAGACTGACTTTATTACATTCTGTCTAGGAGGTAAAACACAGTGGTGAGGAGACCATGGGAGTATCTGGAAGAGATACTAGGAAACAGATATTTGTCTTTATTTTCCTGAATGAGATCAGCATTTTGCAAACTATGAATTCACCTGGATAGGGACAAGGGCAAAGTTCTGAATATCCAATTTTGTATATTATTCTGTATCTTTGGAGTTTCAGTTTAATGACACACATTTTAGCTGCATCTGAAATTCTTTTAATGGTACTTCAGGAATTCTTGAGCTATAGAAATGGCCACTCCCTCTCCCCAATTAGAAATGACCATTCCTTTGTTCTCCTGTGGTATCCTTTTTTGCAGTGTCTCTCACATGTTGTACCCATTGGTTTATGCATTTATCTCTCTTCCCCAGGTTGTAATGTGATTAAGCTGTGTCTTCACAGCCTCAGGCTTATCACACTGCCTCACCACAAATGTGTGTTGAGTATGTGATCTGTAAATGATTATGTGGCTGAACAAAAGCTTTAGTAAACCATACCTTATTGACCCAGAAAAGTGTGTGTAACACCTCAGTGGCAACTCGGGAAGCTATTGTAGAGGATTATCCAAGAATTAAGTATAATCAATTAGCTCCTGGGTAGTTGGAAAGCAGCTCAGAAAGCGACCCTGTCTGAGCAGTAAGTTACTGAGAGCATGTACACACCACCAATGGGAAATTAATGAACTGTCATATGTGTTGGCTCTGAGTGTGTCAAATTGGGAGTGACTGTGCTTAGAACCCCAGAGGTTTAATGAATACAGATTCTACACGAAGTCTGTGAAATTGAACAATGGTTCTCAGACATACTAAGACTTCTATGAAAATATTTATCAATATAAATATAAGGAAATGCCTGGCATGCTGTGCTTGGAGTTGGTCATAGATAATAGCTTTATAGTGATGCAAAACAACCAGGAAACTTACATAAGACAAGCATCTTGAGAGAACCAAGATAGAGACATGTCCTACAGCTGAGAGTTGTGCCGATTCTGCAGGACTAGGGCACTAGCCTTGATGTAAGAACTTCATTCTACACATGTTTTCCACTAGAGCTCCAGCCAATTACGCTTTTGTTTTGGAACTTTGATATGCGACACGGGGAGGGTTTCTTGTGATATTGAAGATGCAATTTTAATATTTCTCTTTTCTATACTAAGCCAATTATTTCTTTCTAGATCTTGCACGATTAAAGTTAAAGGAACAATTCATTAGTGCCGTGGTTGGTAGGAAAGGAGTCAGAAATAACTCTGCTCTTTGGAAGTAGAATTGGAGCATATCACAGTGGGCACAGGATCAAGGCTGCTGTGCACCAGCCCTTAATGGGTGTTTTGGGTACATGATGGTAGGATTGAGGCTGATTATTTGGACCATTTGGACATCTGCCTCTGCCATACGGCATTGCTTTTTTGGCAGAAGCCTCCAGAACTACTTTCCAAGTTTGCACCTGATCACGGACAGGACTCTGCTTCTTGTTCTGTTATGTCTTGTCTTTTCATGCCCTATTATTGCACTCTGGATAAATGCTTTCTCTGGGTTCTGTGAGCTAAACCCTTTACTGCCCAATCTGAAAATGAATGTCGGGATTGAACCTTGTCCCTAAGTCTCTACTGCATCCTTTAGTTCTCTCAGTTTTCTTATAACAAATTATACAAGATACAAATGCAGAATGATAAAAACTGTGGTAAAGGGGAGAAGTTATGCATCTCAGGCAAATGGAACCCAGACCACTTCTAATTCCCTGCACTCGTGTACTTCTTTACATTCTCATTTTTGATACTTTGCCTACATTTCATTTCACTTTTGTACTTTGGGAAGCACACACATTCAGCTGCAGATATTTTTTCCTTTGACCTTAATAATAATGAATTCCAAATTTTTATTAAAATGAAAGCAGAATTTACAAATATAGGGGTTGGAATCAGGTATGAACACACAAAATGTATTGAAATGAACAAAATGAGAATAAAAAATAGACAGGAAAAGAGGACAGAAAAAAACCCTACAAAATTAGTGAAACAAAATATGAAACCATATGATAAAGTAATAAATGATGTTAGCATGTTCATTATAAATTAGGTGGCATTCCTTCTCATGTCTGCATCTTCTCTTCTCTGAACCTGTTCCAGCTACATGGGTTCAGTTTGTGCGAGTCATTGTAGGAAGCTGATTAAGAGCTCTGAAACCCCATCCATCATTAAACCATCGCGATGTATTATTAAAACAACAGAATGACTTTTCCTCCAGGCAGACAATAAAACAAACTACAACAACTTCCTGCTGTGTTTATACAACAGGGAATGAATGGAAATTTCTCTTTCCCCACTTATTTTGATCAATGTACATAACTAAATGAGAGCTGGAACCACTCATTTACTTTGTGGCCAGAAGAACCTGCACAGTTGTTACCTTGATCAGATCAGAGCGCTAAGGGTAAAAATTTTTTGGTTGCTTTTGTTTTGGCCCAATTATATATTTCAGAGAGATTTTAGATTTTTAAAATCAGTTATCTCTTCTCCAGTTTTTTTTTTTTTTAACACTGACCCATGAAATAATGTGACAAAGGAAAATTGGGTATGTTTGAATGGAAGGAATGTAAAGAAATATGTTAAGATTCTTAGATCAGATGGTCAAAAAGATTTGGAAGAATTAGAACACTTTGGGATGTGCTTTCTGCACCTCCATTATTTGTTCATTTATTAAACATGAATAACACTAGGTACCTTCCAGGAGCTTTTGCAGATACATATAGAAACTATAGTCCCTTCTACCAGAAACACTTGTGAATACAAAGAGAGAGACAGACAGACAGAAAGAAAAAGAAATGATTGCTTATAGTATAACAAAAAAGAATAATGAATGAGTCATAAGAAGAAATGGGGATAGACTTAGGATTCGGAGTTTCCCATTGAAGTATGTATTAGGCACTGGATTACATTCTTTTCATGCATTAATTCATTTAATCTCCAACAAAATTATTAAATACTTTAAGTACTGTCAGTATTTTCATTTCACATATATGTAAACATGTTTAGAGAGACCTTCCCCCCAAAACCCTAAGTTGAAAAACATAATTTGAATCTGGGTCTGTCTACTACAGTAGCCCCTGTAAACCTCACTTTCCACATACACAAATTCCTTAGAGACTCACTTTTCCCTAACCCTCACTAACTAAAAAATATGTAATCTTCCTCACAATCACAAGTACAGCCTTTTCTGCCCATGGGTCCTGTTCCCATGCTTTAATAGAAGCACATTTTTCACTATGGGAGAAAAAAATCAGAAAAACAAAAAACAAAACAAAATAAAACTAAATACTGAAGGATGGCCTATGATTAATTTTCCACCAGGAATTGTAATTCTAGGTGTGTACATTAGGGGATGCTTACAGGTATACATAAAGAGCTTGAGATAAGGAAGTTTATGGCAGCAATGTTTATTTAAAAAAAAAAAAAACTTGTAATAAGCTGATTGTCTACTACTGGAGGAATATATTTAAGGAATGTTAAGTATTTATAAAGAATCCTGTGAAATACTGTAGAGAAGCATAAGGCCATCTGGATTCAAAACCTAGCTCTGCTGTCTCCTTACAGTGTGACCTTGGGGAAGTAACTAAACTTTTCTGTGACTTTATTTTCTCATCTGTAAAACAATACCCACCCTATTTGTGAGAATTAAATGAAATAACACAAGTAAAACACCAGGAGTGTTTGTGCATAGGTGTTAAATAAATATCAGCTAGTCTTATGTAATGGATCTTTGGTTATGAGAAACAGATATAAGTACTCAAATGGAAAGAAAGTTCTCAAAGACATATTTCTATCCGTAAATAAGCAAGTTTCAGACAGTTGACACAACATAATATTTATAAACTGTATATTTGCATAGATACATATTATGTATAAAAGCACATTTAGCAGAGGACACATAACAAAATCTCTGCCCCCCCGTCCCCAGCAATCCTTCAAAGCATCAATACAGCTCTTATAACCATCTAGGTCATTTCTAATTGTGTCTTTGCATCTGTCAGGGGAAAAAAGTGACTTGGTTGAGGTAAGGGGGGAGGAATATCTGTTAAAGTTACACTTTTCCTTTGCTTTGACATAAACATGTACATACATGAATATGTGTGTGCCTTTCTAAAATTGGAGAAAGGCCAAGTTCTGTTGTTCCATTGAGAACAAAAATATATCCTGGAAAGATTTCAAATGTGCTTCTGCCAAATATGGCTTTCATCCTATTTTCAAACAAATATTGATGTCTTTTGCTAGCAGGATTCTTTAAAAGAGTAATGAAGTATAAATGTTTTCCTATCACTAAAATTTTGTGCCTCTTTGGGAGATGTTTAGATTTTTCTTAAGTTCTTTGGGATTTCTTAGCATTAGCATTCATGATTTGGTGGGTGTTTTTGAGTATTAGGGATGCTTCTTTAAATTCCTTCATCTGTGTGGGTATAATTATTACCATTATTTGCCCTTTGCCAGAAAGCATGTTTTGTATACCCTGCCTAGGCATTAGAGCAGGGCCATGTTTTGATCGCTCTTGCAGGAAGGTATAGCCAGCCTAGCACCATTGCTTCTAGTGCATTCTTTCTCCACAATGCCAGTCATTTTGCTTGGTCTAAAGGAGTCTCAGCAAGTTTATGAAAAGCATATTTTCTCTAGGAGTGTGGGAAATAACCAAGTTCCTGGAATGTCATAAGAAAAAAGATTTGGGGGAAAACAAAGAAACTCTGGTATTATCTAAACTTTTAGAGGTTCAAGAAAATGAACGTCTATGTCTTGATGCTAAACTCATTACTTTTTGGATAAGGAATGCAGCATTCTATTTTCAATTACCTGCTTTCCAGATTTCAAAAATTATTTTGGCAGAGAAAAAATATATATACATACACATACACATACAAATACATATAAATGAATGTGTCTATTTATCAACTTGAGTGCCAAACATGACTGACTTATTTATTTTTAAAAGATTTCATTTATTTATTTGAGAGATAGGAACAGAGAAAGTAACAGAAAGCACAAGCAGGGAGGACAGGGATAAGTAGGCTTCACTCCGAGCAGGGAGCCCAATGAAGGGCTCGATCCCAAGAGCCTGGGATCATGACCTAAGCTGAAGGCAGATGCTTAACCATCTGAGCCACCCAGGTGCCCCTCTACCAAACATTTAAAGAAGAGTTAATACCTGTTCTTTTCAAACTATTAAAAAAAACAAAAATGGAAGGAAAAGTTCCAAACTCATTCTATGAGGCCAGCACGACCTTGATTCTAAAACCAGACAAACACCCCACTGAAAGAGAGAATTAAGAGGCCAATATCCTTGCTGAACATGGATGCAAAAATTCTTTAAAAATACTAGGAAATCAAATCCAACATTAAAAGAATCATTCACCATGATCAAGTGGGATATATTCCTAGGCTGCACGGATGGTTCAATATTCATAAATCAATCATGTGATATAGCACATTAATAAAAGAAAGGATAAGAGCCATATGATCCTCAGTAGATGCAGACAAAACATTTGACAAAGTACAGCATCTATTCTTGATAAAACCCTCAAATAAGTAGGGATAGAGGGAACATACCACAACATCATAAAGGCCTTATACAAAAGACCCACAGTGAGTATCCTCCTCAGTGGGGAAAAACTGAGACCTTTTCCTGTATGGTCACAAACAAGAGAGGTATGTCCACTCTTGTCATTGATATTTAATGTAGAACTGCCTGCTGCCTGGCCACAGCAGGCAGACAACAAAAAGAACTTAAAGGCATCCAAATCAGCAAGGAAGAATTCAGACTTTCACCATTTGCAGATGACATGATACTCTGTGTAGAAAACCTGCAAGACTCCACCCAAAAATTGCTAGAACTGATACATGAATTCAGTAAAGTTGCAGGATACAAATCAGTGTACAGAAATGTGTCACATTTCTATACATCAATAATGAAGCAGCAGAAAGAGAACTCAAGGAAACAATCTGCTTTACAACTGCACCAAAAGCCTTAAGATACCTAAGAAAAAACCAAACCAAAGAAATAAAAGATCTGTACTCTGAAAACAACAGAACACTGCTGAAAGAAATTGAAGATGACACAAAGAAATGGAAAAACATGCTGATGGAAGAGAAAATATTATTAAAATGTCTATGTTACCCAAAGCAATCTACACATTTAATGCAATGTCTATCAAAATACCACCAGCATTTTTTACAGGGGTAGAACAAACAGTCTTAAAATTTGTACGGAACCACAAAAGACTCCCAAACAGATGAATCAGACTTGAAAAAGAAAAGCAAAGCTGGAGGCACACAATTTCGGACTTCAAGGTTGTATGACAAAGCTGTGGTGATCAAGACAGTGTAGAACTGGCTCAAAAAGAGACACATAGATCAATGGAACAAAATAGAGCACCCAGAAATGGACCCAGAACTATATAGTCAACTAATCTTCAACAAAGCAGGAAAGAATATCCATTGGAAAGAAGACAGTCTCTTCAACAAATGGTGTTGGGAAAATTGGACAGCGACCTGCAGAAGAATTAAACTGGACCAGTTTCTTATATCATACACAAAAATAAATTCAAAATGGATGAAAGGCCTAAATTTTAGACAGGAAACCATAAAAATACTAGAGGAGAAGACAGGCAGTGATCTCTGTGACCTCAGCTGTAGCAACTTCTTACTAGACATGTCTCCTAAGACAAGGGAAGCAAAAGCAAAAATGAACTATTGGGACTTCATCAGGATAAAATACTTCTACACAATGAGGCAAATAATCAACAAAACTAAACAGCAGACTTTGAATGGGAGAAGATAGTTGCAAATGGCATAGCTATTAAAAGGTTAGTATCCAAAATCTATAAAGAACTTACCAAACTCAATATCCAAAAAACCCCAAATAATCCAGTTAAGAAATGGACAGAAGACATGAAAAGATATTTCCCCAAAGAAGACTTTCAAATGACTAGCAGACACATGAAAAAAATACTCAACATCACTCATCATGAGGGAAATACAAAACAAAACTACAATGAGATACCATCTCACACATATCAGAGTGGCTAAAATTAACAAGTCAGGAAACAGAAGTTGGCAAGGATGTGGAGAAAGGGGAACCCTCTCACGCTGTTGGTGGGAGTGCAAACTGGTACAGCCGCTCTGGAAAACAGTATAGATGGTCCTCAAAAAGTTAAAAATGGAACTACTCTATGACCCAGCAACTGTGATACTAGATGTTTATCCAAAAGATATAAAAATACTAATTCAAAAGGACACATGGACCCCAATGTTTATACCAGCTTTATCAACAATAGCCACATTATGGAAAGAGAATAAATGTGGATCAGATGATGAATGGATAAAGAATATGCAAATATACATACACACAATGTATACATACAATGTATACATACAATGGACTACATACAATGGAATACATACAATGGAATATTCCTCAGCAATAAAAAAAAAATAAAATCTTGCCATTTTTGACGATGTGGATGGATTAGAGTGTATTATGCTGAGCGAAATAAGTCAGTCAGTATAAGACAACATATGATCTCATTCATATGTAAAATTTAAAAAACAAAACAGATGAACATACAGGAAAAAAAAGAGAGAGGGAGGCAAACCGTAAAACAGACTCTTAACTGTAGAGGACAAACTGTGGGTTGATGCAAGGGTGGGTGGGATGGGCTACAAGGGTGTGATGGGTATTAAGGAGGGCACTTGTGATGAGCACTGGATGTTATATGTGATGATCACTAAATTCTACTCCTGAAATTAATATCACACTATATGTTAATTAAGTGTAAATTAAATAAAAACTTAAATTAAAAACAAATCTTTGCTTTCCTTATAGCAATGTTGCTTTGAGCAGAAGTTTTTTAGGTTTACATAACCTGTAAAGAACACTAGCTTTGGAATAAGAAGATTTACTTTAATATTTTTCTATCACTAATGGTAGACTTTGCAAATTAGTATAACAACATTACTTTTCATTTAAAATCTACTGTAATTATAAATTTTTCAAAATTTTTTTCTTTTCTTGGTAATTTTTTTGTCATAGATTTTTCAGTCATCTTTTTGGGGTCTATTTAACAATAGAACTTATTTTTTTCTGATTTTTTGTATCTAAAATACAAATCTAACTTTTTTCTTGGAAGATATAGAAGTTATAGAATGATTAATGCAAGAGAAAATGAGTCAGAATTATACCATCTAGAATAAAAAGAAAAGTTAATATTTTGTTTTATGTATTCCAGATTTGTATATGGATATGGCTTTAAAACACAGGTACTATGCAGAGTGTTTAATAACCTGTGTTTTCAAAAAATATATTTTAAGCATTTCCTAGCTCGTTAGATGCATTTTAAAATATGACTTTAAAATTTCATGGCTTTTTCTGGTATGCCTGTTTCAAAGTTATTTTATTTACTCCCTATTCCTTATTATTTAGATTGCTTGCTAATTTTACTTTTAAAATTAGTGCTAAAATAAACATCTTTATATATTCATCTTTTCCCACTTGTCTAATGTGTTTTTCTATAAGACAAATCTGGAAAAGTGACAATCTGAAATAAAGACTTATATCCGGTAAATTCACATTCAGCATATGGCCATGTTATTTCCCCAGAAAGACTACAAATTTACACTGTCACCAGAAGATTTCTTTTTTTTTTTAATTTGACTATAGTTGACACACAATGTTACATTAATTTCAGGTGTACGATATAGTGATTCAACTTCTACATAATGCCGAGCTCACCACAAGTATAGCTTCCATCTGCCACCATACATGTTATTGTAGTGTCATTGACTTTATTCCCTATTCTGTGCCTTTTATTCCTTACTTATTCATTCCATAACTCAATGCCTCTATCTCCCACTCTTCTTTAACCATTTTGCCCATCTCCCCCATTCCTCTCTCCTCTGGTAGCAATTTTTTCCCTGTATTTACAGGTCTGATTCTGCTTTTTGTTTGTGTATTTATTTGTTTTAATTTTTTAGATTCCACATATAGTGGAAATCATGTAGTATTTGCAGTTTTCAGTTTGACTGCTTCACTTACATAATACTCTCTAGGTCCATCCATGTTGTTGCAAATGGTGAGATATCATCTTTTTTAATGGATGTATAATATTCTTCTGTGTGTGTGTGTGTGTGTGTGTGTGTACCACATCTTCCTTGTCCATTTATCTATTGATGCTAATTTAGGTTGCTTCCATATCTTGGTATTGTAAATAATGCTGCAGTAAACATAAGTGTGCATATATCTTTTCAAATTAGTGTTTTCATTTTCTTTGTAAATACCCAGTAGTGGAATTATTGGATCATGTGGTATTTTTAATTTTTTGAGAAACCTTCACATTGTTTTGCACAGTGGATGTTCCACTTTACATTCCCACCAACGATATATGAGGATTTCTTTTTCTCCACATTCTTGCTAACACGTGTTATTTTTTATCTTTTTTATTTTAGCCCTTTTTAACAGGTGTAGAATGATATCTCATTGTGGTTTTTGCTGTGCATTTCCCTGATAACGTGATGTTATGTTGTGATGTTTAACATGTGAATGTTGTGATGATGATGTGATGTTGAACAGATACATGTGTTGGCCATTTGTATGTCTTCTTTAAAGAAAAATGTGTATTCAATTCATTTGTTCATTTTTTAATAATTTTTTTGGTGTTGAGTTGTATAAGTTCTTTACACATTTTGTATATTAACCCTTTATAGGATATGCCATTTGCAAATATCTTTTTCAATTTAGTTGGTAGCCTTTTAATTTTGTTGATTGTTTCCTTCACTGTGCAAAAATCTTCATAGTTTAATGTAGTCCCAACAGCTAATTTTTGCCTTTGTTTCCCTTGCCTTAGGAGACATATCTAGAAAAATGTTGCTGTGGCTGATATTAGAGGAATTATTGCCTGTGTTCTCTTAGATTTTTATGGTTTCGGGTTTCACATTTAAGTCTTTAATCCATTTTGAGTTTATTTTTAGTATTATGTCACCAACAAATTAAGTACTAGTCTGCACTCACTCACACCTACACTGGCATAAACATATTTTAAAGAATCTTTGCCAATTTTTAAAAAATATTTTATTTATTTATTTGACAGACAGAAATCACAAGTAGGCAGAGAGACAAGCACAGAGAGAGAGGGGGAGGTAGGCTCCCTGCCAAGCAGAGAGCCTGATGCGGGGCTTGATCCCAGGACCCTGGGATCATGACCTGAGCCGAAGGCAGAGGCTTTAACCCATTGAGCCACCCAAGTGTCCCTCTTTGCCAATTGTTAAGAGACTAATTGAACTTCACTTCTTTTTTCCCCCCTCATAATAATTTTTTCATTTAATTATTTTTATCAATATATAATGTATTATTTTCCCCAAGGGTGCAGATCTGTGAATCATCAGGCTTACACATTTCACAGTACTCACCAATGCACATACACTCCCCAATGTCCATAATCCAACCACCCTCTTTATACCCCTCAACCTGCCAGCAACCCTCAGTTTGTTTTGTGAGATTAAGAGTCACTTATGGTTTGTCTCTCTCCCGATCCCATCCTATTTCATTTTATCCTTCCCTACACCCTAGATCCCCTGACCTGCCTATCAAATTCCACATATCAGAGAGATGATATGATAATTGTTGTTTTCTTATTTCGCTGAGCATAATACCCTCTAGTTCTATCCACGTCATTGCAAATGGCAAGATTTCATTTCCTTTGATGGCTGCATAGTATTCCATTATATATATATATATATATATATATATATCTCATATCTTCTTTGCCCACTCATCTGTTGATGGACATCTAGGCTCTTTCCATAGTTTGGCTATTGTGGACATTGCTGCTGTAAACACTGGGGTCCATGTGCCCCTTCAGATCACTGCATTTCTATGTTTCCGGTAAATAACAGGTAAATGTGATTGCTGGGTTTTAGAGAAGCTCTATTCTAAATTTTTTGAGGAAACTCCATGCTGTTTTCCAGGCTGGCTGTACCAGCTTGTATTCCCACCAACAAGGTAGAAGGGTTCCCCTTACTCTGCATCCTTACCAGCATCTGTCATTTCCTGAATTGTTAATTTTAGCCATTCTGACTGGTGTGAGGTGGTATCTCATTGTGGTTTTGATTTGCATTTCCCTGATGCCGAGTGGTGTTGAACACTTTTTCATGTGTCTGTTGGCCATCTGGATGTCTTCTTTGCAGAAATGTCTGTTTATGTCCTCTGCCCATTTCTTGATTGGATTATTTGTTCTTTGGGTGTTGAGTTTGATAAGTTCTTGATAGATTTTGGAAACTACCCTTTTATCTGATATGTCGTTTGCAAATATCTTCTCCCATTCTGTCAGGTATCTCTTGGTTTTGCTGACTGTTTCTTTCGCTGTGCAAAAAGAATTTGATCTTGATGAAGTCCCAATAGTTCATTTTTGCCCTTGCTCCCCTTGCCTTTGGTGATGTTTCTAGGAAGAAGTTGCTGTGGCTGAGGTCAAAGAGGTTGCTGCCTGTGTTCTCCTCAAGGATTTTGCGGATTCCTTTCTCACACTGAGGTCCTTCATCCATTTTGAGTCTATTTTAATGTGTGGTGAAAGGAAGTGGTCCAGTTTCATTTTTCTGCATGTGGTTGTCCAATTTTCCCAGCACCATTTGTTGAAGAGGCTATCTTTTTTCCATTGGACATTTTTTCCTGCTTTGTCGAAGATTAGTTGACCATAGAGTTGAGAGTCCATTTCTGGGCTCTCTATTCTGTTGCATTGATCTGTGTGTCTGTTTTTGTGCCAGTACAATACTGTCTTGATGATAACATCTTTGTAATAGAGCTTGAAGTCTGGAATTGTGATATCACCAACTTTGGCTTTCTTTTTGAAGATTCTTCTGGCTGTTCAGGGTCTGTTCAGGTTCCATATAAATTTTAGGGTTATTTGTTCCATTACTTTGAAAAAAAATGATGGTATTTTGATAGGGATTGCATTAAATGAGTACATTGCTTTAGGTAGCATTGATATTTTCACAATATTTATTCTTCCAATCTATGAGAATGGAATGTTTTTCTATTTCTTTGTCTTTTTCTATTTCTTTCATGAGTACTTTATAGTTTTCTGAGTTCAGATTCTTTGCCTCTTTGGTTAGGTATATTCCTAGTTATCTTATGGTTTTGGGTGCAATTGTAAATGGGATTGACTCCTTATTTTCTTTCTTCACTCTTGCTGTTGGTTATAGAAATGCAACTGATTTCTTTGCATTGACTTCATATCCTGATACTTTCTGAATTTCTGTATGAATTCTAGCAGTTTTGGAGTGGAGTCTATGGGTTGTCCACATAAACTACTATAACATCTGCAAAGAGTGAAAGTTTGACTACTTCTTTGCCGATTTGGATGCCTTTTATTTCTTTTTATTGTCTGATTGCTGAGGCTAGGACTTCTAGTACTATGTTGAATAGCAGTGGTAATAGTGGACATCCCTGCCATGTTCCTGACCTTAGGGGAAAAGCTCTCAGTTTTTCCCATTGAGAATGATATTCACTGTGGGTTTTCCATAGATGGCTTTGATTATATTGAGGTATGTTCCCTCTATCCCTACACTTTGAAGAGTTTTGATCAAGAAAGAATGCTGTACTTTGTCAAATGCTTTTTCAGCATCTATTGAGAGTATCATATGTTTCTTGTTCTTTCTTTATTAATATATCATATCACATTGATTGATTTGAAGATTTTGAACCACCCTTTAGCCCAGGAATAAATCCCAAGTGGAGTTTTGGATCCTATTAGCTGGTATTTTCATGAGAATTTTTGCACCCGTGTTCATCAAGGATATTGTCTGTAATTCTCCTTTTGATGGGGTCTTTGTCTGGTTTTGGGATCAAGGTAATGCTGGCCTCATAAAATGAGGCAGTTTTCCTTCCATTTCTATTTTTTGGAACAGTTTCAGGAGAACAGGTATTGATTTTTCTTTAAATGTTTGGTAGAATTCCCCTGCGAAGCTGTGTGGCCCTGGGCTTCTGTTTTTTGGGAGATGTTTGATGACTGCTTCAATCTTCTTACTGGTTATGGGTTTGTTCAGGTTTCCTATTTCTTCCTGGTTCAGTTTTGGTAGTTTATATGTCTGTAAGAATGCATCCATTTCTTCCAGATTGTCAAATTTGCTGGTGTATAGTTGCTTAGAATATGTTCTTATAATTGTTTGTATGTCTTTGGTGTTGGTTATGATCTCTCCTCTTTCATTTATAATTTTATTAATTTGGATTCTTTCTCCCACTTTTTTTTGATAAGTCTTGCCAGATGATGATTAAGTTTATTAATCTTTTTAATTCTACCAAAGAACCAACTCCTACTTTCATTGATTTGTTCTACTATTCTTTTGGTTTCTATGTCATTGATTTCTGCTCTGATCTTGGTTATTTCTTTTCTGCTGGGTTTAGGCTTTCTTTCCTGTTCTTTCTCCAGGTCCTTTAGGTGTAGGGTTATGTTGTGTACTTGGGATTCTTCTTGTTTCTTGAGAAAGACATGTATGGCTATATACTTTCCTCTCAGGACTGCCTTTGCTGTGTCCCACAGATTTTGAACAGTTGTGTTTTCACTATCATTTGTTTCCATGAAATTTTTCAATTCTTCTTTAATTTCCTGGGTGACCCTTTTATTCTTTAGTAGGATGCTCTTTAGCCTCCATGTATTTGAGTTCTTTCCAACTTTATCTTTTGGTTGAGTTCTATTTTAAACCACTGTGGTCTGAAAATATGCAGGGAGAAATATGTCCCAATCTTTTGGTACCAGTTGAGACCTGATTTGTAACCCAGAATGTGATCTATTCTGGAGAATGTTGCATGTGCACTAGAGAAGAATGTGTATTCTGTTGCTTTGGCATAGAATGTTCTGAATATTTCTGTGATGTCCATCTGGTCCAGTGTGTCCTTTAAAGCCTTTATTTCCTTGTTGGTCTTTTGCTTGGATGATCTGCCCATTTCAGTGTGGGGGGTATTAAAGTCCTCTACTATTATTGTGTTATTTTCAATGTGTTTCTTTGATTTTGTTATTAATTGGTTTACATAATTTGTTTCCTCCCATGTTAGGGGCATAGATATTTAAAATGATTAGTTCTTCTTGTTGGACAGACCCTTTAGGTATGATATAGTATTCTTCCTCATCTCTTCTTATAATCTTTGTCTTAACGTCTAATTTACCTGATAGAAAGATTTCTACCCCAGCTTTCTTTTAATGTCTATTAGCATTGTGATTTTTTTTCCACCCCTCATTTTAAATCTGGAGGTGTCTTTGGGTCTAAAATGGGTTTCTTGTAGACTGCATATTTATGGGTTTTGTTTTTTTAATCCATTCTGATACCCTATGCTTTTGATTGGGGGTATTTAGCCCATTTACATTCAGGGTAACCATTGAAAGATACAAATTTTGTGTCATTTTATTGCCTATAAGGTGACTGTTACTGTATATTGTCTCTGGTCCTTTCTGGTCTACTACTTTTAGGCTCTCTTATTGCTTAGAGGACCCCTTTCAATATTTCCTGAAGGGCTGATTTGGTGTTTGCAAATTCTTTTTGTTTGTTCTGGAAGCTTTTTATCTCTCCTTGTATTTTCAATGACAGTCTTGATGGATATAGTCTTCTTGGTTGCATATTTCTCTTTTAGTTCTCTGATTATATCATGCCAGTCCTTTCTGGCCTGCCAGGTCTCTACCAGGTCTGCTGCCAAGCTAATATTTCTACCATTTTATGTTGCAGACTTCTTGTCCTGAGGTGCTTTCTGGATTTTCTCCTTGTCACTAAGACTAGTAAGTTTTACTATTAGATGAGGGAGTTTGGACCTATTTTTAGAAATTTTGATGGGTGTTCCCTGTGCCTCCTTGATTTTGATGCTTGTTCCCTTTGCCATATGAGGGAAATTCTCTACTATAATTTGCTCCAGTATACCTTCTGCTGCCCCCCTTCTTCTTTTTCCCAATTATCCTAATACTGTTTGTTCTTATGGTATCAGTTAATCTCTCAAATTCTCCCCTCATGGTCCAGTAGTTATTTGTCTCCCTTTTGCTCAACTTCTTTATTCTCTGTCACTACTGCTTGCTGGGAGCTGGCCACTCCCCCCATGGCCTCTTTTCTCATCACTTTGGATTCACATCTCTGCACATCCTACCTTCCAGAAAGTGGTTGATTTTCTGTTCCTAGAGTTGCTACTCCTCTTCTCTTCTATCTCCTGTTGAGTTTATAGGTGTTCAGAATGGTTTGATAACTATCTAGCTCAACTCCTTGGACCTAATGATATTTCAGTTTCCTAATCCTCACCATCTTGCTTCCATCCCTCTTGAACAACATTTCTACTTTAATTATACTTCTTTGATTCCTACTGGGGTATAGTACAACTAACATGAGGTTTAATTATACTTTCTTCACTGTTGCAAAAGTTATATTCGTTCTATTTGGTATTTCATTTGGTGTAAATTTTGAAGTGTATATTGGTACAGGAGAAAGGAAAGGTGAATTTCCCAAGAAAGTAACAAGTTGCTTTAAATTACAGGTAGAATTGATGAAACTGGAAGGAATGTAGTAAGTGTGATAGCTGGTATCCTCAGGAACATGAAAAAATGTGATGGATGTACTGAATGGCTAAATAAATATTGGAAAACAAGAGGAACTTGTCATCTGAGAAAGAGGAAATTATCTTTTTTAGAGAAAAAGTGCTTTTAAATTGGAATGAACACCTCATGTGACATTTTCTCAGTGTAGCAGAAGTGAAAGAGTCTTTCGAAAGCAGAGATGTGGATCTGAGGAAAAGTAAAAGTTGCATTAGACTTTCAGGTTGAGAAGTTCAAAAGCAAGTACTTCCATAGTGCTACAGAAATTCTACCACAGTAAATTTTGCAACAGTAAAATATGACAGGAAGCAGGGTGGGAGTAGGGAACAAACAGAAAGTACAACAATAATCCTTGAGTTATTTAATGTGGTTGTTTTTATAGTTCTGACAAGGACTTGATGAAAGTTGTGAATCCTTTTCTCAGATAAATGCATGTTCATAATATTTTATGAAGAGTTTAACTAGTGGGATATTTTCCTACACTGAATTAAGGATGTTTAGTCATTAAGGGGATATTTTTTATTTTTTATTTTTTATTTTTATTTTTATTTATTTATTTTTTTAAAGATTTTATTTTATTTTTTTTTTTTATTTATTTGAGAGAGAGAGAGACAGTGAGAGAGAGAATGAGCGAGGAGAAGGTCAGAGAGCGAAGCAGACTCCCCATGGAGCTGGGAGCCTGATGTGGGACTCGATCCCGGGACTCCAGGATCACGCCCTGAGCCGGAGGCAGTCGTTCAACCAACTGCGCCACCCAGGCGTCCCAAGGGGATATTTTTTAAAGGCTGCTACTCATTAGTGGAGGGACATATAAGACTTTCTCCCTAAATCTTTTCCCAACCTGGGGCTGCTGTCTATCTTGATAGAAAATGGAATCTTTAGAAACATGATAATGTCACCACTGTGCTGTTTAGGTTTAAATATTTTTAAAAAGTGAAAATAAATGGAAAGGCATAGAGACTCCTACCTTCTTTGTTTATTACTTAGTTCTGGTTCTGTTGCTCACACTCCTCTTTGGGTGAGCCTTCTTTTTCTTCCTTCATATTTGAACTTTTAATGTATTTAGATATGTTTCTTTACTGTAATTGCCTTTACCCTTGAAGGTTAAGCATGAACTAGATAGGACTCTATAAAGATGAGAGATGGAATAGTTTTTTTTTTTTTTTTTTTTTTTCAGGGTGGCTTCTACCTCAGACCTAAAACCAAAAGTCCAAATATGGGTTGTTTAGTTTCACCTATGATTCCACCCATGTATCTATAACGGGAACACAAGCGGACATACTACAATGAATAAAGGAAGTACATGTGACTTATATATACTTACTTTAGTCTGCAAAGATTGCATTGAGAATTGGTAAAGAATATGAGTCATAATGGGAATTCCATTCGTAATAAGTCCCTTCTCGTCATAAAAAAATTGAAAGGAGGGGTGCCTGGGTGGCTCATTGAGTTAAAGCCTCTGCCTTCAGCTCAGGTCATGGTCTCAGGGTCCTGGGATCAGGCCCTACATTGGGCTCTCTGCTCAGCGGGGAGCCTGCTTCCCCTTCTCTCTCTGCCTGCTTCTCTGCCTACTTGTGATCTCTCTCTGACAAAATAAATAAAAATAAAATTTTAAAAAATTGAATTGAAAGGAAATTAACTCATCATAGTATTTACCAAAAATGTTTGTGTCTTCTCTAAGGTCATATCTGTCCAGCTGAAAAAAAACAGACTACATCATTTTCTGCTATACTAGTGCCAATGTTAATGTCAGTGTGGAGTTTTTCATGGTTCATTTGATAATTTCTTTGGAGATGGGCCATTCTTATAAAATGATAACAGACAAGTGGAATCAATTCTAGTATATTGACAAGGTTTATTGTCTTCTCAGAAATCATTTGAAAAGACAGACATGTGAATTTCACTTAGGAGAAAACTGACTTTGGTTATAAAATTTCTTAAGCTCTTTGAGTCATCTGCCAGAAGCATTTGTATCATTAAGAATATAGTTACAGGGCACCTTTAAGTGGTTTAAGCCTCTGCCTTCGGCTCAAGTCATGATCTCAGGATCCTGGGATCAAGCTCCACATTGGGCTCTCTGCTCAGTGGTTTAAGCCTCTGCCTTTGGCTCAGGTCATGATCTCAGGATCCTGGGATCAAGCTCCACATTGGGCTCTCTGCCCAGCGGGGAGCCTGCTTCCCCCCTCTCTCTCTGCCTGCCTCTCTGCCTACTTGTGATCTCTGTCTGTCAAATAAATAAATAAAATCTTTAAAAAAAAGAATATAGTTACATATAATGTGATTAGGGTGTTACATGTATTGTAGAAATCCAGGTAAAAATGGAAATACTTGAGATAATAAAAGTAGCAAAAAGAAAACAAATTTATGAAATGATAATCTCAAAAAAGTTTTAACAGATAATTTGGACTATTTATGCACTTCTTTTGTCTCTAGATGTTTAGTGCTGAATTGTGTGAGGATTATATTTTGACAGGAACTAACACAACCAGACAAAATTCCATTGAAAGTTCAAATGCAGATAAAGTCACCTGTTTCAAGCCTCTATGCAGAGATAAATATGACAATAGGAAAAAAAGGTAATACAGAAAAATTGATGAAATGATTGAAGCTGGCAGTGCATCTGTAGAAAGGATATCTGGGGATGATCCAACAAGAAGATAAAACAGCTTTATGTATTAATGCAGCCAACATGAGAGCACAAATGCATAAAACAGTTAATAACAAGAAACTCGTCGATAGTTTAGGAAGTCATCAATAGCAATACAATAATAGTAGGGAACTTGAACATACCATTTATATCAATGGACGGATCATCTAAACAGAACATCAAAATCAACACAGAAATGGTGGCTTTGGATGACACACTGGAGAAGATGGATTTGACAGATATATTCAGAACTTTCTATCCTAAAGCAGAATACACATTCTTTTTAAGTCCACACAGAATATTCTCCAGGATAGATCACATATTAGGCCACAAAACAATTTTCCAAAATATTCAAAAATACTGAAGTCATACCATGCATCTTTTCTGACCACAACACTATGAAACTATAAATGAAGCACAAGAAAAAATCTGGAAAGAGCACAAATATATGGAGGTTAAATGACATGTTACTAAATAATGAATGGGTCAACCAAGAAACTTAAAAGATAAAAAATTACATGAAGAAAAATGAAAATGAAACACAATGGCAGAAAATCTTTGGGATGTAGCAAAAGAGGTTCTCAGAAGGAACTGTATAGTTATACAGGCCTATCTAATTTTTGATTTCTTTTTTGATATTTACAATTGTTATAGCTTCTTGTTGGGTTTTCCCCTTTATTAATATACTGTATCCTTCTTTGTCTCTTATTAGTCTTCATTTTAAAGTCCACCTTGTCCAATATAAATATCACTACCCTGCTTTCTTTTTATATCCATTTGAATGATAATTTTTTTTATCCCCTCACTTTTGATCTGCATGTGTCTTTATGTCTGAAATGACTCTCTTATAGGGAGCATATGGATGGATATTGAAGTAATTATTGGTATATATATATTTTTTGCCATTTTATTGCTTATTTTGTGGCTGTTTTATAAGTTTCTCTGACCCTTTCTTCTCTTGCCCTCTTTCATGATTCACTGGCTTTCTTTAGTGGTATACTTAGATTCCTTTTTCTTTTTCTTTATCCATTGCATATCTATTACTGGTTTTTGATTTATGTTATCACTAGGTTTGTATATAACATCTTCTGTATATAGCAGTCTGTATTAAGTTGATGGATAAACTTAAGTTTAAACCCTTTCTTTACTCCTCTCCCTTCCATGTTTTAGGTAAATGGTATCATATTTTACATCCTTTTATTTTGTGAACCTTTGACTGATTTTTACAGATATTCTTATTTTTATAGCTTCTGTGTTTCCTACTTTTCATATTCTTACTTTAGGGTCTCTTCTTTCCACTCAAAGAGTCTCCTTTAACATTTCTTGTAGGGCTGATTTAGTGGTCACAAACTCCATTAGCCTTTGTTTGTCTGAGAAACTATTTATCTCTTCTTCTATTCTGAGTGATAGCCTTACTGGATAGGGTATACTTGGCCAGAATTTTCAACATTTTGAATATATCATGCCACTCCTTTCTGACCTGAAAAGTTTCTGCTGAAAACCAGCTGATTGCCCTATGGGGTTTTCCTCATATATAACTATCTTATTTTCTCTTACTGCTTTTAATTTTGGGGGGGGTATATTTTTATTCCAGCATAGTTAATATATAGCTGCTTTTACATTTTAAAAAAGTGTCTATTACTACTTTTTCTAATTTTACTTACTATATATATCTTGCTGTGGACCTCCTTGGGTTGATTTTGTTGGGGAGTCTCTGCCTCCTGGTTCTGAATGTTTCCTTGACTAGATTAGGGAGGTTTTTAACCTTTATTCTAATGAATTTTCTGCTCCCTTTTCTCTATTCTCCTTCTGGAATCCTTAAAATGTCATTACATGTGATGGATTTGCTGTATTCCCTAAGTCTATTCTCATTTTACATATTTTTTTTTTCTCTCACCTGCTCAGTCTGATTACTTTCCATTACTATGTCTTCCAGGTCACTAATTTATTCCCCTGCTTCCTTTAGTTACTATTTATTCTATCTAATGTATTTTACTTTCATTTATTGGACTTTTTATCTCTGATTGGTTCTTTTTATCTCTTTGTTATGTTATGGGTCTCATTGATGTCCTCTTCTTTTTTCAAGTCCAGTGAGTTATCTTCATGATTTCTACTTTAAATTCTCTATCAGCATGTTATTTGTACCTTTTATACTTAGATTTCTGGCTCTGTGGCCTTATCCTTTTATTTCATTTGAGACAAATTACTCTGCCTTCTCATTTTGTCTGAGTCTCTGTGCATGCTTCTTTGTTTTTTGTTTTTTTTTGTTTTTGTTTTTGTTTTCTTTTTAAACATTTCATCTATTTACTTGACACACACACACACACAGAGAGAGAGAGAGAGAGAGAGAGATCACAAGTAGGCAGAGAGGTAGGCGGTAGGAGGGAGCAGGCTCCCTGCTGAGCAGAGAGCCTGATGCAGGGCTCGATCCCAGGACCCTGAGATCATGACCTGAGCCAAAGGCAGAGGCTTAACCCACTGAGCCACCCAGGTGACCCTGTGCATGTTTTTTTTGTGTCAGGAAAGTCAACCAAGTCTCCTACTCTTGAAAATAATGGGCCTTATGAAGAATAGGGCCTGTAGTGCCCTGTAGTGCAGTGCTCCCTGTTCCCCAGATTGTGGTGTTTTAGTGGGTGTCTCCTATGTGTTTTGCATGAACCTTGCTGTTTAGTCCTGGCCCCTTTCTCCTCTGGCTCAGACATCTGTAGACGCTCTCTTTGCCTGCTGTGGGCAGTGTTTGGTCCCTGGCCAAGTTGGGTCATAAAGTTTTAACAAGGTGTGAGCAGGTCTGCTTGCGAAATGAAATCTGCTATAGCCACTGCTGGGACCTGGGCCATGTGGGCAGGGTGTGCAGTTTTAACAAGGTGCACCTCATCCTTCTGCAGGACCCACTACCATCGCTGGCAGGACTGAGGCCTTGCAGAGCACACAGGTGGGGAAATGCAATGTTGGCAGGGTTTGCGCCAGTCTTCTGGGTGAGGGGACCCACAGAGCTGGGACTGAGGCAAGCATGACTGCAGATCTACCAAAGTGCAGTGGCGTGGAGCTTGGTGTAAGCAAGTTAGGTGGCGTGTTGGCACTCTCCTGGTTCCCTCAGGTGGCTTTGTGTTTGTGCTGGGTCAAGAAGAGGGAAATGGCACCTGCCAGTCTCTTTGCTTCTAGAGGAGTCACTCTCCAGGACATACTCTGGAATGAATAAACTACTCTCCCTCCCTTATGTCCCAGGAAGTTTTCAAACTGCTGTTTCTACACTGTATTTCCTAGGGCTGTTTTTGTGCTACCTTTTAAAGGGTGTCTCTTGGCCTCTTGTTGCTCTTTGGGTTCTCCAAGAACAGAGCCCACTAATTTGTAAAATTCTAGGCTTTAAGTCCCTCTGGTTGTAAGAACTCAGGAAATTTGTCCCTTCCCACTTTCAATGCCAAATGCTATGTGGATTTGTTTCACCCTTGTGAGCTCCAGCGTGATAGTATGTTTCTTGCCCTTCTCCACACCTGCGGCTCCCTCCCTGCTCCACATTCTGTGGATGGCCATAGGCTCTTTACTCCCCACCACATCTCAGCTCTTCCTACCCTATTGGATGTGGCCTCTTCTCTACCTTTAGTTACGGAGTTTGTTCTGCCAGTCTTCGGGTCATTTCCTGGGTTATTTATGTTGATGTGCTATCTAGTTGAATGTATGGAATGAAGTGAGCTTAACTTTCTCTTATTTGCCATCTTCCCAGCCCCTAACTCAAGAGTTTGAGTTTTTTGATGAGCACTGAGTGATATATGAAACTGTTGAATTGTTATATTAAAAAGAAGAGAGGGATGCCTGGCTGGCTCAGTCAGTAGAGTATGTGAATCTTGATCTTGGTGTTGTGAGTTCAAGCATCACATTGTATATAGAGATTGCTTATTAAAAAAATTGAAAATTGAAAGCCTGAATGATATTTGCATTGATGTAATACTATAGGAAGAGTGATTAATTTTTTACTATAATAATTTTGTGTTTTAATTATTCTTAACATAACTGAAAACACATATTATTTTAAAAAATCACTTATAATCCCCACTTCACATGGATTCATCTAGTATTCTCAACATAACAACTTTGAGGTAATAATTTAATTATAAGTCATTTGTATGATGTCTTTGGAATTTCTGAGGACTTCAAAGATTAATTGAAATAAATTTATAGAACAAAAGAATATAGGGATTGTGGCACTGACACAACCATAGGAAAATAAAGAAAGGAGCTATAAATTTAAGATATATATAAAGCCTCTACATTCTTTTCTTTGCTTTTAAGTTTCAATGAAACTAAACATTTTAACTTAGTAGCGTAATTAACAATCAAAGAAAGCATATTTGTCCCCTGAGCCAGAAACATCTGCTATTGAGACTGAAGGATGCTAAGGTAAGCCCAATATGGGGAGGTGCAGGACTCCTCTGATGGGCAACTTTGGCTTAAGGATGTGCCAGCAACTTTGCCAAACTTTCTTAAAACCCTCATGCTGTCTACTACCCTTGTACCCAGCTTTTCTTTCTTTCCTTTTCCCTCACAAGGAGCCTTTTTTTGAGATTTCCTCACAGATGTTTCCCCTAATAAATCTTTGCACAGCTAATTCTTAGTATCATGTGCTTCTCGGAGTATCCAAATAACACGAATGGTATCAAGAGTTATCCAGCAAAACAATAAATAAGACAGGGACTTACTCATAGTCTGGCTTACTCATTGCCTGGTGGGTGAAGATAACATTGTTCTGTTTGGCAGATGGGCAACAGTACTCCTTTGGACAATCAGTGTTAATCGCTCATGATTACACTGATGATGAAGTTCATTGGTGGTGACAGGAAAATGTCTGGGTGGAGGTGAATGCTGTGACAGGGTTTAAGGATTCAGGCATTTGAAAGTTTTGGGTTAACAGTGCCTACGAAGGTAGTGGAGTTGGCTGGTTATTTCCAAGTTGTGTTGATGCCCATCAGAGGAATAATAAGGGACTATAGGCTGTCAACAAGCTTTGGTATCTTATGAAGAGGCCCTTATTTCTTGTAGTGAAAACACAGAATGTGCAGCAGGCTGAAGATCTAAGAGTGTTGCAAAACTCCAGAAATAGTTGAATGATCACCTAATGCTCTGCTTTGTTATACCAAGGCCAAGGTTCTGGTTAGAAAAACTGGGGACCCTGAAACATGACATGGGACTGTCTTGATGGCGGACCCTGAGGATGTATCTACATTTTTGCCTGTGAACATTTTGGGATGCAGAGGCAGGCATCCTTTCCTGAGAAAGAGCTATTGTTTCTCCTGTAGGCCTTGCAGTGGGCTGTGCAGTAGTGGCACAGTACTGCTCTCCTCTCCAGCAGCCGCTTGGTCAGGTGCTGGCTGGCGGCAGGCACTGTGTTCTGCCTGCTGGGCCTCCTGGTTCTGGTGAAGCAGATGATGAGCTCAGCCCTGAAGGACATGAACTGGCTATGCCAGCCCCACTACATGGCCCTAAAATGCGGTGGTGGAAGTGCCGGTGCCCTCAGTGCTGCTCAGTGGTCCTGTGTTCTGGTCACTGGCCTGGTGCTGGCTGGGCTCGTCACTGCCCCTGCGTGGCCACTGGCAGCCATGCTGTTCATGGGTATAGCCTGGCTGCTTCAGGTTTGCTCTTGCTGCTGGGTTTGCTGCAGTATCATGTGGATATGAGTTGACCCTGCCTTCCCATCCATGTGGCCATTCCCTCTACCCATAGTGACCACAGTGGCGATTGCAGAATCTTTAGCATCTCAGAACAGTTGTCCGCTCATTAGTGCCATGAGGCCATATCTGGCATTGCCATCCTTATCTGATCCAGTGAAAGCCTCTTTCCTATCACCTGCCTTGATGTCCACAAAACTGTGCCAGGGCATGAATGAGTGAGAAAGAGAGAGAGAGAGAGAGAGAGAGAGAGCGTGTATGTGAATGTGTGTGCATGTATGCGCATGCATGGGCATGAAGGGACTACTAAGTATATGTGTGTGTACAAATTTCCAGAACTGTCTAGCCCTTCTGTGGGATTGAGTGATGTGTGGTTAAGAATTGCTGTATCCTACACAGCCACAGAAAGGCAAGGGAAATGTGTCTCCTTGGAACTTTGTTTTTGTGTCCACAGAACTGTCAGGGTCTACCTGTCTGTATCTAGGGTCTCTAGGCCAAGGAATGTCTAGGATCTTTGAAGATTCTTGACCCCTATTGCCAGGACCCCTTAAATCTAAACCCATCCTTTAATACCTGTTAGGAATTTCCGGGGCGCCTGGGTGGCTCTGTGGGTTAAAGCCTCTGCCTTCGGCTCAGGTCATGATCTCAGGGTCTGGGATCGAGCCCCGCATCGGGCTCTCTGCTCAGCAGGGAGCCTGCTTCCCCCATCTCTGCCTTTCTGCCTACTTGTGATCTCTGTCTCTCTAATAATTAAAAAAAAAAACACGAAACAAAACAAAACAAAAAAACAAAACAAAACAAACCTGTTAGGATTTCCAAAAGAGTGATTCTTGGTCACTCCAGAGACTGCACCAGTGACCCTTCATTAGGGAGAATAACTGGTAGAAAAGTGGAAAGAATGCAGGGTCTGGAATGTGACAGATCTGGATTAAGATGCCCCCTCTAACATTTACCAGCTGGGAAACTTGGGCAGGTGATTTAAGCTCTCTGAGCCTCGGTTTCTTGTAGGTCATGGTTGTAGTCATGGCTTTGCTAATTGATTGGTGAGGATGCGGTGACACCCAGGATGAAAGGACTGGACACATGGCAGACGCCCAGTAAAAATGGTGGCTACTGAAACAAAATAAAACCGAAAAGCTCTCCTCCCAAGGAAACAAGTGACTCCCTCAGGAGCTACCCTCTTCCTCACTTCTGGCTAACAGGCTAGTAAGTCTCAGAATAATCATATTGGGCCTGATAAAGAAGGAAGTAGACTTTATACACTGAATGAGTTCAAATAATTGCTAGTGTGTGCTGGTTTAAGCCAAAAGAATACTTCTGTGAAGGCACTTTGAAGATGCTTCATCAAAGAGGCTAGAATGTAAGCCTATGAAAGCAAATACTTTTGATGCAGGGCCATGGATTTTCTTGGGACAAGGTATATCCTAGGAAAGACCGTAGGAGATGGGGCAGGCTTACTGCTGGGGTGACCCTTGGAGGCCTTAAAAATCGGTGGCTGGCAGTAAGTGAAGCAGAATTTTCTGGGTTGCCATATCAAATGTTAAAGACACGAACAAAGAAGCTGAGGGAAGCAGGCATTCTAGAATGAATGTATTAGGTGAAGCCAGAAGATCCAGCAGACAATTATGTTCCACAGGAAGACCCAGAGGTCACATTATTCCCCAAGGCCATCATCAGTGTGCTAGCGAGAGAGGTACCAGCATCAGAAATTCAGTGGTAGCCTCCTCTGCAGGCCAGGGCTGATAGTAAGGGAAGCAGATATAGACTTCAGAAGTCAAGCAGCAGAGCCAGATGCCAGGAGGCCACAATTACCCTAATCTCAGCAAGGTCAAAGGGGCAGTCAGATGAGCTTGACCTCTGTGTAGATGTGAACATGATTAAGGGAACATGGTGTCTGTGGGAGCAAGAGTGCTGGTCGATAGTTGTAACGAGAATAACAATGCAAGGGCAGAGACGCTGAGGATGATTGCCCCATAAAAAGTAGTAATCTCTGGCTCATTTCCCACATTTGAGCCATTTTTCAAGTGCAGAACATCCAGTGGACATGACTCACAATGAAAGAAGTGAAAGAGTCAACCTTGGGATCCACTGGTTATGTCACATAGTGCATCGTCTAGAACCAACCAGCCTTACAGAACTCTGCAGTAGCCTCTAAAAATCCAGCTGAAGAGCCAGGCTGGAGCAATGCTCTGGAATTATGTAGTATATGCATTAAATCAGTGACTTCCATGTGATGCTGTGTCCCTAAGGGGAAGAATATATAGACCTTGCAGAGTTGGAGGTCCTGGTGAGCAAAGGGAATATACTTTTGCCAGAGGACTTAGAAGAGGTTCCACTGAAGTGCATGTTATACCTGCTGCCTGAGTACTTTGGACCACTTGTACCTGAGACCCTCAGGGTAGAAGAGAAGTCACCATACTGGCAGAAGCAATTGGCCCTGATTGCAGTAGGACATGGGGCTACTTTTATACAATAGCAGTGGAGACAGATATGTGTGGAGCCCAGGTGATTCACATAGGCCCTTCGTAGTACTCACTTGCCCCTGCAACTATGAATGGATATATACAGCAGCCTCATCTAAGGAGGGTATGATTGCCAAGGAGAAAGACATCTCAGGACTGAAGTTTTTGTTCACAACAAGATACACCACCAGCAACCTGCAGAGGAGGTCACTGAGTGTAAAGAGATTCTGAATGGAAAGTAGAGGAGGGATAGTCTGAGTATCATTAGCAGTCCTGAGATAAGCTGCATCAAAACTACCTCTTCTGACCTGCTCAGGAAGAGGGGACCATGGGGACCATGGTTAAGCCACTCACCACTTTGTGAGGAAAAGTGGATCCACGTGATGTGAGAGGCATCCTGTGGCAGTCATTATTAGACTGTGTTTCTTAGAGTTCCAACTGAGAGGACCATAACTGAGCGATGGCTCCAGCTGTTGCATTTAGAAATCCGTTACCACTATGGCACCAGTGCTGCCCCTCCCAACTACTTTTCCCAGCCAGTGCTGGTACCAGCAGAGGAGGGCATTCCTGGGAGCTGGGGAACTCCTCTGATGGGCGGCTTTGGCTCCTTCCCTCCCACTGAACAATGACCTTGCCAAATTTTCTCAGAACTGCCTTCTTCCAACCAACCTTCACTGCTCTCCTTCTCCAGAATCAAGTAAATATCTTTGGTGAGGGCTTTCCTAGACCTTCTTGGTTCCCTTCCAGTTGTGCCTTATAAATCTCTCACCTTGTCTTAATCCTGTCCTAGCATCTCTTTCAAAGACAATCTGTAGTATGCATCATTGCTGACTGAAAACATGATTCAGTTTGTGGCATTTAAGTAAAGTGTATCCTAAATCTAAGCTGCTTTGTAACCTAATAAGGCCATGGGTATTTCTTGCTTTTTGTATATACCGACTGGCTTTCTTTCATTCATTAAGGATAACCTGTACTCTTAATCCATTGAACAACCTTTCAGTTCTTTCTCACTTAATATAAGCCAGGAAGGATCAGCCAACAAGACAGTGAAAATATGTAGTTTCCTCACAACTAATAGAAAAACATCTCATCACATGTGTCCTTCTGACAACAGAATACTTCTCAGACAGGATCTATATTAGAGAGTGAAGTAGGGATATGTAGGAGGCAAAAGTAATGAAATTCAAGACCTCCACTTGCTTCAACTATATGATATGTGTATTTTATTTAGTCTTTTCAGTGGCTTTGAATTCTAATAATTAAGGAAACTTACAAAATGGTTTGCAGAAGGAATATTAATGAAAGGTGTATTACATACTTCATACCTTAGTCTGTGGATCAGAAAGCACACATCTTACAGTGATAGCCAACTTATTGAATAAATTGATGCCTGTGATTGGATGAATTAATATATCCATATTTACAATACTAATATCATGATTAGCCTAAATATTTTATAGCAACTATTATATAGAAGCTTTCAGGCAACTGATGCTTCCAGAAATATTTGTTGATGGAACCTGAAAAGTATCTTTGAGAAACGGGTTTGATCCAATGCAGCGCATAGAGGTAAAACAGATGAGCTTGTGTGACAGCGAAATAAGGAGAGTGAGGTATCATCAGACGGATCCTTCCAGTACCACGAGTGGGAGAAGCACAGCACTGCACAAGTGGCTTTGCCAAAGATGAGTACAGCTGACATCCAAATAGCCTGAATGATCACCATGCTGTTGTCACAAAGCAGGTGATAATTTGGAGGAAGTCAAATTCAATGTGTATGTTTCAAAGTGGAACTCAAGTCAGAGGACTTGGCAGTGTTCAATATAATCATGATTTCCAGCTGGGTAGGAGGCAAGTTTCTGGCCTTTGTGGTTTTTTTGACATCCTGAGAAAGAAAAAGTTCTCCAGTTTCATCCCATTTACCACTCTTCCCCCAACTGTATCTCACAGTGGAGGATAAAAGAAGTTAGTTACAGGGAATTTCTGTTAAATATGGTAATAGATAAAGAATAAAAGGGAAATGAAGGCATATGCCAAAATTAATGGGATGAGTATCCTTTTACAGATGTGTTCTGAAGAAACCAAACAGTTTTGTGACATTTTAGACAGCAAAAGTCATTTTTATACCGAAGTAATGTAGGGTTTGTGCAAACCTTCATATCAGCTGATAAAGAAAAATATTACTTTCATAGGTTCACACAAGAAGTTCAAGTATTTCATCTCAGCTTCGATTTTTAAGCCATTTTCCTGCGAACTGGCAAATTTCTGCCTACAGCAAACTGATGAAAATTCATGGGTGTTTTCATTCCTCTAGTTTAGGGAGGAATAGTAAAACTTTTGCCTTAGATCAAACTTTTGAATATTTGAGGGGGAGAAAAAAAACCACATCACTTCTCAAATGTGAATACCCAAAGTGAAATGTGGCCGTTTCTTACATTTTTAGATGCCTGGAAGTTTTCCACAAACTTCTATAACAGACACTCTGCAGGCTTCTGCTATAAATGTTTCAGGAACTATCTAGGGAAATATTCTATTGAGAGGGAGAGGGAAGGCAGGATTATCTAGCAGATAGAGCGTGGAATTTGGACTTAGACAACCATCTGAGACCTGCACCTGCCTCTTTCATTGCCTTATGGTGCAGCACTGTATAAATGATTCAGACTCTTTTTGCTTATATGTTTCCCTGTGGCAATAGAGGGAAATGGGCTAAGCATATGCCCCTTCACAACAATCAGAGAACACCATAAAGGTAAATACAACATTGTCTGTAAAGTGCTATGACCTGTAATCCAGAAAATAGTGCAGAGATGCGAGGCCACAGAGTTTGTAGACATCATAGCATCCTCACATGGAGACCTGTCTAGCCTGCCTCTCACTTCGGTGTGTGCTCAGGGGTCTCTATGACACAGCTGACAGTAAGTTTTTGCCAGTTGCTAATTCCTTCAACACACATCTTTCTTTCAGCATCTGGCACATATTAACCTTCCTCTCACAAAATCAGTGAAGGGAGATAACCCATAGCAGCCAATCAACTTGATTGGCTAATATACAAAATCTATTGATTGTCTAATATACAAAATGCATTCTACTAAGTACTAGACCTTTAATGAGAGTCTATTAGAACCATAACAGCTTAAAAAATGGAATTACTATTTTCAAACTGTTTGTAATCATGATCTAGTTATAAAGGAGGTAATTCTGGAGTGCTAAAAATGAAATAAAAGGGACGTAGATGACAACTAATACAAATAAGGGTTCTAAGGAGTTTAGAAGAGGAAAGGTATGAGGCTTCAAGGTGACGCCTTTGCATATGACTTTAATTTTTACTTAGGAATAATATAATACAGAAACATAAAAAGTTTGAAGTATAAAAAATACTTCACTGTGAAGTATTAAAAAAAATTGTATCTTTAGCAGTTATCATGCTAAAAAAAACCCGATTCCTTAATATCGATAGCTGCCATCATATATTTCACTGTTCTCACTGCATTTAACTAGATATGCTCTGTCTTACTATTTCTTTCATTTTCTAAGTTTGAGTGTTGTTGAAGGCTTGTTTGAAACCCAGTTCAGTTAGTTAATAAGAATGTACCTTATGAAATACATCCAAGGTCATGTGCTGCAACAGGAAGTCAGTGGAATGAGGATCACAGTCATCTCCCTCTGAACGATGGGCAGTCAGATTCTCAAGTCATCTGTGGGTTCATTTGTAATATAAGAGTTGGGCTAGATGTCATAGGCCAGTTCTAAAATTTTCTGGAAAGAAATGCTGCTTAAAATTTTTATATTTCCTTGTGTTGCTAGGGAGCTCATTTTGCTTTTGCATCTGTCTGGATCCACAATCATTTTTTTGTCATTAAGATCAATATCTCAACTTCATAGACCACAGAGGCTATAGCTAGAGGAGGAACAAATGGTAATGCAGTGCTCTCTAAAGCTGCTCCAACTGTAATTCTTAATTTAATCCCATTTAGGCTGGACATTCCCAAGCTCTATTAAATTTTATTTTTTTTTAATTTTTTTTATTTTTCATTTTTTTTCCAATTTATTTATTTTCAGAAAAACAGTATTCATTATTTTTTCACCACACCCAGTGCTCCATGCAAGCCGTGCCCTCTATAATACCCACCACCTGGTACCCCAACCTCCCACCCCCCCGGCCACTTCAAACCCCTCAGATTGTTTTTCAGAGTCCATAGTCTCTCATGGTTCACCTCCCCTTCCAATTTACCCAAAAGCACATACCCTCCCCAATGTCCATAACCCTACCCCCCTTCTCCCAACCCACCTCCCCCCAGCAACCCACAGTTTGTTTCATGAGATTAAGAGTCACTTATGGTTTGTCTCCCTCCCTATCCCATCTTGTTTCATGGATTCTTCTCCTACCCACTTAAGCCCCCATGTTGCATCACCACTTCCTCATATCAGGGAGATCATATGATAGTTGTCTTTCTCCACTTGACTTATTTCGCTAAGCATGATACGCTCTAGTTCCATCCATTGTTGTCGCAAATGGCAAGATTTCGTTTCTTTTGATGGCTGCATAGTATTCCATTGTGTATATATACCACATCTTCTTTATCCATTCATCTGTTGATGGACGTGCACCCGAATGTTTATAACAGCAATGTCTACAATAGCCAAACTATGGAAAGAATCTATTTAAATTTTAATACTCAACTCCAGAGAACTTTGATCTTGCCTATAAGTACTAACTTAAATGAATGGGCTGGTTCTTGGTAATAGAACTTCTGTGTCAATGAGCAAGGCATCTGTAAGACGAACCCAGCACACGTGCTAGGGATATACTGCCATACACTTATATTTCAAAGCATATTGGCAAAATATTTGTAAATATGATAATGCATTTCACCAAAAGGATTGACAGTGTCAAAACATTCAGTCAATTCAGAGAAAATAGTAACCCAATTTTAAATGAAGTATGAGATATGTCATTCGGGTAAGTGCAAAACCAGAAATTTTATTTTTTTTAAACTGGCATGTTTTAACATGTCATGTTGACAGCCTATGAAAAAACTAAAATTTATTCATCCAGCATGGTATAAATAATGCAAATGATGTTGTATATGGAGTATAAGGTCAGCTTTGTTGAGCATAAAAGAGAGTATCACTTCTCTAAGAAATTTTCTAGACTTGTAAAAATATAGTTTTAAATATCTAACATTATAAATGGTCAATAAATAATTGTGGCAAAAAACCCCACCTATTTTAACATATTTTGGAATGGGTTCACTTATTCATAGGAGGGACTTTAGTGAAAGTGTATAATGTATCATGTACGGTCTGGGTCAGCACTGTCTAATAGAAGCATAATACAAGACACATGTACATTTTAAATTTTGTAGTTTCCACACAAAGTACAAAAACACAGGTAAATTTCATTTTTGGGGATAAATTTTAACACAATATATGTACAATGTTATCATCTCAACATAAAAATTACTGAACTACTTACTGTAACTTTTTTATTTTACTAAGACTTCAACATTGGATGTATATTTGGCTTATAGAACAAGTCATTTTGGACTAGCCACATGTCAAGTTTATGATAACTGTATGTGGCTAGTGACTGGGTCTAGAAAGAAGGATGGATCCAATAATAAACAATACAGACGGTGGCTGCTATTTACAGAGAGTTCATAGTCTAGTATGGAGAACAGACTCTGAACAATAAATCAAAGTACAAAATTTTATACTTTTTACAGTTCCTAAAAATGATTACATAAAAATAATATTGTTAAAACAGGTATTTAATGTGTTTTCAC
This sequence comes from Neogale vison, assembly GCF_020171115.1. NCBI lineage: Eukaryota > Metazoa > Chordata > Mammalia > Carnivora > Mustelidae > Neogale > Neogale vison. Next base: position 292,884,528 of record NC_058091.1, read on the forward strand.
TTTACATATGTCATAGATACTGTGTTCCCTATACTGGTGAGATCATTCTTATGATTTTTTTTTTAGGAAATGCATTCTAAATTGACACTCTTTTATAGTCCATTAACACGATTTTATATTTGTGCTTCCCATTTTTCCTCTATCAGTATTGAACTATAAGTTTTAAGTTAAAGAATCATGAGCCAGGAGCATAATAATACTTTAATATCATTATACATGGTAAAAAAAAAATGGAATACCTAGGTACAAAATAAAGATAGGCTATCAGAGAAAACTTTATCAGGACAAAAAAATTAACATTTTTTTCCATGCCCTTCCTTAGCTTTATAATTTCTGCTGACACGTGTTTGCAAAAGCTTTCTACTATCAAGTCTATAGATCTTCTCTAGGTTTATTATAGAAGTTTTTTTTTTCCATATGAAATCTTGCAATTATACCTAATTTATACATGAAAACTGATGTGAAGAAAGTAATTAAGCATTAAAATAATAAGAGCATAAAACAATCAAAAATGTAAAAAGAATAGTTTATATATGACATAAACTCTGTGTTGTTTAAAGATTTGCCTTAATAGATTCCATGTAGCTCAGGCTTAATTATGGATGGTACTGAGAATGGTTATACATTTATTGAGATTTGAAGAATGCCAGAAAGCACAGATGAACTAGAAGTGTAATGTTCACGCATTTAACTAAAAATACATCTTTTCCCTTGTTGCTTCCTAACTAAAATTGCTATAGAATGTCAGACAGAGAAGATTGTATGGACTGGAAGAGTCAATTCCATGAGAGCAACTTCCCTTAGCTGAAATTTAATGACTGGATAGAGCTGGATTTTTTCAGGAAGAGGTAGGCAGGTCTTTTTCACTTGGAAAAGCAACATAAATAAGGTAAGAGAGTTGACATTGGCAAGAGCTGTTGAGAGAATAAAGCAGATGGCATAAGTTTGAGAAATTACAGTCTAAGTTAAAAAAGGATGAGCAATCTAAGGCTAGTTAATGGAGACTTAGAATCTTAAACTTGATCCAATAGGTGATATGGTTCCAATATAGTTTTAAATCAGGGAAGTGACATAATGAAAATGGCATTTTGGTAAGATTCATCTAGCGGAGGTGACAGAATTGATTTAAAGAGGCTCAAGGAAAATATCAAGAAGGTTGAGTTGAGAGACCAGATCCAATAATAGATTTGGAAGATTTAAAACGGGCCTTCTTAAAATGGGAGACTCATGCATTTTTGACAGCATAGGAGATAGAACTGGTAAAAAGGGACAGTAAGAGAAGGCTGGGAAAAATAGAATAAAAGCATGATTAAGTGTATTCAGAAAGTAGGCTATAAAGTGGGATTCAGAGCTCTGGTTGGAGAGGGGTGGACATAAAACGAACAAAGGACAAACGGACAGTAGTGTAGAAGCCAGTGATACTTTGAACTGTAGAGGTGAGTTTTCTTAAGTTTCTCTCGTCCAGCATACAATATAGTAGAGTTACATTTTATATTATTATTCTTAGACCTCATTCCTCAGAGCTAAAGTAAATTGAAAGTTGGTTGAAAAATTACTAAGTGAACTATGGCGATACCTCTGTGTCCTTTCTGAAAACATACATATTTTGGGTTGAGTTATTTAGGAAGTTATGCAGCAAAGGAAGATTTATGTTTGCTTTATTTTGACATATGGTTTACATCTTGAAAATTTTGCCCGGGGATGGCATTGGATAAAATTTTGATGATAAAACTGAGCATGGTTTAAACAAAAATCACAAGATTCAGACATAATAGACTTTATAAATCATGTAATTATGTGGGTAGAAAAACAACAAACATTTATTGACTATCAGGTGCCAAGCCTATCGAGGACACTGAGTGTGTGTGTGTGTGTGTGTGTGTGTATGTATACATATATATATATATTTTATACATATATACATATATAAGTTTTATACATATATGTATATGTGTGTGTATGTATATGTGTATATACATATATATAAAAACAAAAAACAGTTTTCCAGTCTGGTGAAGGAAATGGTCGTTAAACAAATGAACAAACACATATACAATTATACATTTTGAAAAGCACATGTTATGGGTTGAATTGTGTCCCCTCCCCAAATTCATATGTTTAAATTCTGATTCCCAGGACCTCAGAATGTGACCCTTTTTGGGTAATAGGTTTGTTGTAATTACCTTCAGAGGAGGTTATGATGAAGTAGTATGGGCCTCTAATTCAATATTACTGGTATCTTTATAAAAGGGGAAATTTGAATACAGACGCAGGGAGAATGCCATGTGAAGACTAAGGTAGATATCAGGGTGATGTTGCTATAAGCCAGATTCCAAAGATTGCAGGCAAACCACCAAAAACTAGAAAAGAAAGACATAGATCATTCTTCCTCACAGCCCTCAGAAGGAATCAACTCTGCTGACACTTTGTTCTTGGATCCAGAGCTATGAAACCATACATTTCTGTTGTGTAAGTCACCCAGTTTGTGATATCTTGTTATGGCAGCCCCAGCAAAATAATACACCATTGCAAAGAAGAATTATTGGTAACCCTGGGGTTGAGTAAGGGGGATAGAGGCCTACTTTGGGTTGGATGGTCAATGGGGGCCTCTTTGAAGAAATTATATTTAGTCTATACCTGAAAAGGGGGAGTGAACCAGCCATGTGAGATAATGTGGGAAGAGTGATCTGGGCAGAAGAAAGACTACATGCAAAGAAAAAAACTTGCTCCAAGTAAGACCGGTGTGTCAGGAGCATAGCCAATGAAGGTGACAGTGGCACAGGGGAGACTAGATAGACCTTGGTAAGGAATTGGAATTTTATTCTAATAACAATAAGGAGACCATCATGGGCTTTAAGTAGGTAGTGACATAATCCAATTGACATTTTTTTTAAAGATTTTATTTATTTATTTGAGAGAGAGAGAGAGCACAGAGAGGGAGAAGCAGACACCCCACTGAGAAGAAAGCCTGATGCAGGGCTTGATCCCGGGACACTGGGGCTCCATCCCAGAGCCCTGAGATCATGACCTGAGCCAAGTGCAGATACTTAACCAACCAAGCCACCCAGTTGCCCCCAATTGACATTTTTAAATAAATTCTAACCACTATGTAAAGAGTAGTTCAGGCTTAATTATGGATGGTGCTGAGAATGGTTATATATTTATTGAGATTTGAGAATGCCAGAAAGAAGGTGAGGTAGAGAACATAATTAGAAAATGACAGCATCAGACCAGATATTTGGCCAAAGAAAAGTCTAAGAGAAGGCAGAAAAAAGGAAGGTAAGTGAGTTGCATGCTGACCATGATGTGTCAGACATTAATAGCACTGTTGAAGTCTCATTCTCGGTCCTGTGTCCTTGCAACCTGCAAATATGCAGTCAATGACTTTATAGTATTATTTGAAGTAGATAGTAAGGGGCTGATTTCATGGTTGTATTGAGAATAAATGCACAAGCACCTTGTGTAGTACATAAAGGGCCAAAATGGATAGAAAGTAGTAACATAGTGTCAAGAGCAAAGAAATTCATTCCCTGCTTGGAATCTACTTTTGGCCTTGCCACTGTTTGTTAATTGTACCCTAGTAAAAGGAGTTTATGGTGTCAGATAATTTCTAAGATGTATATTAATTTTAAAATTTCATGTCTCCCCAGCAATTGCACTTCTGGGTACAGGACCTAATAATATTCTTGTATATTTGCACAAGGGGATGTGTATAAGGATCTGCATCAAAAACATTGTTTAAAACAGCAAATACAGGGACACCTGGGTGGCTCAGTCAATTAAGTCGCTGCCTTTGGCTCAGGTCATGATCCCAGTGTCCTGAGATTGAGTCCCATATCGGACTCCTTGCTCGACAGGGAGCCTGCTTCTCTCTGCCTCTGCCTGCCACTCTGCCTGCTTGCTCTCTCTCTCTCTCTCTCTCTCTCTCTGACAATTAAATAAATAAATAAATAAATAAAATCTTAAGGAAAAAAAACCCAGCAAATACAAAGGAACTTAAGTGTGCACCAACAAAAAGAAATAAAATGTGATGTTTATATAACACAATGTTATTTAGCTGTTTAAAAGAATGAACTGGATATATATATATAAAATCACAAATACAGAATGTTGAATGCAAAAAGAAGTAGGTCTTGGAATGAAACTTGAAGTCATTTACCTTTTATAGAAGCACATGTATGTAAAAATGTTAAAAGTAACTAGGAAGGAAGAAATTCTGGTTAATTATTGGGCTAGAGAAAGAAACCAGACTGGAGGTAGTCTATAAAGAAAGCTTTTCAACTTAATGTTTTATATAAACTGATATTTAAACTATATATAACAGGGTTTAAAAAGTTTTTTATGTTATTCCCTGTATGTTTAAATTAAATTAATTTTATGACTCCATAAGTAAGTTAAAATAGATTATTTTCATTTTTATTATGGAGAATGAAAGTCTCATTTTGATATATTGTATACTTTAATACTAAATTTTAATACCATTAATTTTCTAAGATTAGAGAAATCATGTATAACTTCCACTTATATCTAACTTTCATAACTCCTTAAAGTTGGTGTTTCATTCGGTTAATATGTAGTTTAAATATATTGAACACAATGCTCACATATTTTACCTATAAATGCTGTAAAATTTTTAGAAATATACATTAGTAAGTGAAGAAGAATAAATAAATAACATTAGCTATTCCATTTTTTTAATCATGGAAAAACTAATTTCCATATTATGCTCTGGTTCTGTTTTTCTAAATATCTTTATAGCTATTACAGTTTTATTTCCCTTTTTGGAAACTTAATAGTATGTGGTTATTTTTTTGTTTAAATGGACGAAGGCTTTGCTGTATTAAGGAACAGAAGTGTTTTGCTGTTATAGAAGGTATAACTCTATTGATTGATTTTTTTAAAATAGAAAAATTATAAGACAACTTAAAAAAAAACTACAACAAACATATTTGACAGGAGGTTCATAAACTAACTTTACAGTCATTTAAATGTTTGCTTCTTTCTTTCTTGTCTTCTCAGTCCATTGTCTCCATTCCTCATCTTACAGTTTTTGTTATACTTGAATGATGAGCTCAAAGCATGAAAAGCTGTTGTTCTCAACCCTTATTAATGTTTCCCAACTCATTTCCCTGTTTCCCTGTTGACAGCCTGCCAAAAATCACCCTCAGGTGAATTGTAAGAAGATTGGGGTAGCAGTCATGGGACCCAAAATATGTTGCAGATAATTAGTAGATCAGATCTTTGTCACAGCAGATACTTGGCTACCCACACATCTCTATTTTTAAGCCCTGTGTGTCACACAATGTGTATTCATTGTCTGCTTTAGTGTGAAGAGCACATCTTTGCATTGTATATAATAGAGCTGCATTGAATGAGAAATGCTATTATTCTTCTGTCGTTTCGTATTGTCACTGGTTAACACATCATATATACACATTTGGTGAATAATTGAAATCACCTTTGGCTTATAAGTGACTTTAGAAAAGGGGAATTACCTATTTTGCTCCTCCTGAAGTAATCCAACCACTGCAGTCTTTGTTTTCCAATAAAGGCAGGGAACAAAAATCTCCTTAGATGATCACATTTGTTTTCATGCTAATTAGTTCCGACTAATTTGACTGGCAAGAATAGGAGGTCAGGAGATTAGCTCTTGAATCACACAGAACAGAAGAACTTTTTTCAGTGTAAGATACAAGGTGATAAATTGAGGTAAAAAGAAGAACTTAGATTTTAGGTTGATGAAAATGCCAGGGTTATCAGCAGGCTTTCACCAGAATTGAATGCAGAATAGCAGGTCATGAATTATTACCCAGGGATGTGTTCCCTTCAAATACTGTCTAATGGCACAATCTCTGTGTGCATGTGGGGTGTGTGTGTTATATTAAAGAGTTGCACTTAACACTTGCCCCATTTCATTGTTCTCTTCTTGTGCCAATCTGTGTTTCAGTAGCAAAGGAAATTTATCAGTTTACGTAGTATCAGTGGTCTCAAGGTTACGTATCAATGGTCTCAAGGTATGATAGTTATGTAGTTATGATATAAACAATTTGTTGTTATATTGTAACCAGAAATGACTTACTCTAAAAAGAGTAATAACACCAAAATCTGTCTTAAAGTCTGAAAAAAAGCAGAAAAGATCATTCTTCCTCCTATAACTGAGGAGTTTAACTTGGAGAAGTCACACAAACTCTAGAAATTATAGATTCCTTATCTGTAGGATGTGCACAAAAATCTTAAAAGCTTTTTATTAGGTATAATTAAATTGATATAAGTAAAACCCCTTTGCAATTTCTTAGTTTTTTTTGGAAGTGTAAGGTATTATTAATAATAATCTAAATATTGACCTTGGCTCCTTCTTTCCTAAATGAGCATTCATTCATTTTTCAAAAATTAGTTGATGTCTACTATTTTTCAAGAATGTACTGTTCTAGGCATTGGAAAGATAGCAGTAAACAAAACAGAGAATAATTCTAATATTTTGAATTCTTTGACCTTAAACTTCAGTGAATTAAAATGGCAATAATAGGTAAAATTTGTAATGTCAATTGGTGACAAGTACTATAAATATAATAAAGTAAGAGAAAGAGGATGTGTTAAATAGGAGTCATTTGTAAAATTCACCCAATGGAGACATCATGATGATGTACTTGAAAGTTTTTTAAAAAAAAAAGTTGCTTTACCCTCTCTTACACACACTTACACACAAAACACATGTACCCCTTTTTGGCACAGTTGCCGTGGAAAAAAGGTTTATTTTTAAAAATATTTTTATTGTGTTATATTTGTCATCAAATGTAGTGGTCCAAGATTCATTGTTTACATACAACACCCAGTGCATGGAGCACTAGAAAACAGGTATAAAGGGAAAAGCTTATGTGCTAACACTTCATTAGTGAGGCAAATACCTAATTCCCTAATTAGGAGAGAAATTCCTTATTCCATTAGGGAGAGAAGGAAGGAAGAAGTGCCTGACTCAACTGACCACAGTGTCTTGGGCACAGCTGATTGCTCATGGCTTCAAGAGACATCATTCGAGAGTTCATGTGAATTTCTGAACATCCTCAAAGTCTATTGACATGCTGCATGAAGAATAATAAAATAGAATTTATATGGTGTCTCCTATCTCCCATTGCTGTTCCCAAGGAGCTCTTCTGGGTTTGGCCATCTGAAATACCAGATGCCAGATGGCAGCAATGACGTCTGGGACCTGGAGTGCTTTACTACTCATGGCATTGCATACCTGCCCATCTACAGTTTGTAGCCTCATGGGGCAGGCCAGATGAGCCAGTCACCTTGTGTGTGTGTTGAGTAGATCCCGTGGCTCTCATCTTTCAGTGACAAGAGGGAAGGTTTAGGTAGGATGTTAGGGTTGTTTTGAAGGAAGTAGGGAGCAGTCTGATGGTGCCCGTGAGAAACAAGAGAACATGGGATCATCCACTATTTCATATCTGACCTACTGAACAGATGGAACATAAAACAAACCAGGTAGAATTAGACCTCAATGAATTTCCTGCCACTAAAAGTCCTGTCTTCTCTGTGGTCTACAAGAATGTGACAGATGTCAGGTAATCTTAATTGGGGGCAGGGGGAGGTGGCATCAGTAATATTGAGTCAAAACTATGGCCCAGGCTTTCCAAGAGGATCATAAATTTGCCTGGGACCTAGGTCTTATTGCTACCTATTAAATTACAAGAAAGAAAACTCTCAATCATTTTAGAAATCTATAAAGTATAAATTAAACCAAAAAGGTAAAGTTGTCTTTTAAAATATCTATCAAATTGGTTAAGATAAAACATCAATATACTGCACCATATTTTATTATATAAGGAGTATGCATTTTCCTATAAGGCTAATGATTGTATTAGTTGATTTGACTTTTATAGAAATAAATGTCATTTTTTAAAGTTTTTCCTTGCTACAGAATAACATATATTCTCTCTCACACACACAAACACACACTCATATACACAGCAACAATATAATCCACAAAAATAACATAAAAATGTAATCCACAACAATAATTGTGGATTAGATTAAGTCCCATATTTTTCAGAAGAGAGTAGCCACATGATGTGGGAAAAATATAGTGTAAGATAGTTCAGCTGTTCTTGGTTCCCAAATTCCTAATGGGAATATACAGCCACTCGCAGTGAAGTATATGAAGAGTTGGGAGCTTCCAGGTTGGGAAAGCCCATTTACTTAATGCACAGTTCCTTTTTACCAGGTGTAGGGAAATTATGGCTAAAGGCTAACTCTGGACCACTGTATTATAAATAAAGTTTTATTGGAGCATGGCCACTCTGATTCATTGACACATTGTCAATGGCTGCTTTCAGGGTAGCCTATAAAACCTAAAATATTTACTGCTTGACCATTTACAGTAAAATTTTGCCAACTTTGTTTTATATTTTTGACTTACATTAAAATTCGTGAAGACTATATGGTCACAAATAATATACACCCTTACAAAAAGTATTCATAGACATTTGAAACATTTCTGGGTTTCCAGCTAAACTTAACCTTAGCAAAACCTATCCCTGTTGAGGATGGGTCAAGTGTTCCAGGTTTCCAGCCACACAGAAAACTTACCTTCTCATAGTCCACCTCCCTGATTCTAGCTTAACAACTGTTTGTACAAGGTCATCTTAACTAAAGATCAACCAAATATCTAATCATAAAATTGGGGGTGCCTATACATATGCACATATATAGGCAAACTATGTAAAGTGGCTTTTGTTAGAGCACATTCATCTCTGCAAATTTATGCTGAAGACATTTGGTGTCAATTTTGCTAAAAAGTTTTTCATTCATATAACATCTTTTTTTCAAGATTTTATTTATTTATTTGACAGACAGAGATCACAAGTAGGAAGAGAGGCAGGCAGATAGAGAGGAAGAAGCAGGCTTCCCGAGGAACAGAGAGCCCGATGCGGGGCTCGATCCCAGAACCCCGGGATCATGACCTGAAGGCAGAGGCTTTAACCCACTGAGCCACTCAGGTGCCCCTCATATAACATTTGTATCAGAGAAATTAAAAATCACAGTTCTTAGGTTCAAAGAATGGTAAAATAAATTCTATTACTATTATAATTATTATAAACTATATTTTGTGTAAAATGGCCAAATAGTTTACTACATACTATGAATATGTAAAAGATGGTCACATTATTCAAAAATTCTGTTTTGAATAATGTGAAATATAATGGATATCATTTTCCATTCTTGATAACTATGCTATAATCCCTACCCTTCCCACCATTAACCCCAGACTTTAAGGTAGATACTTGCTGCTTTAAGGAGAAGCATCTTACAAAAGTGTTCAGTTCTTTTTTTTTTTTTTTTTTTTTTTTTTTTTAAGATCTTGTTTATTTATTTGGGAGAGAAATAGTGAGAGAGAGCATGATCTGAGGGCAGAGAGAGGAAGAAGCAGGCTCCCTGTGAGCAGGGAGCCCGACAGGCGCTCAATCTCAGGACTCTGGGATCATGACCTGAGCCGAAGACAGACACTTAACTGACTGAGCCACTGAGGCACCCTGAAAAGTGTTCAGTTCTTCCTTTAACTTTCAAAATAGAGTTTTTAAATTCAATTAGCAAAGGAATAATCTGCAAACCAAAGCACATTTGATAGCTAAGAACTAGAGGGTTAAGGAAGAGTTTTCTTCTATGAGTTTTCCTATGAGTTGATGTGGAAGATCATAAGCCAGAGCCTTGAGGACTAAGACCTGAGAAAAATCCCTGAGTAGAGATGAATGCATGGTAGGACATATAATTATAATGCTCTGCACTGGGTGAAATTAACAGCTGCAAGTATTTTTCGTATTTTAAGCTGTTGAGTTCTTGAGAATAGGTGCTGTATGAGCACTGCTATTTTCTGGTGAGAAACTGAGGCACAAGGAGGTTAGTTAACTTGAACAAGGTTATACACAACTGGTAAGTAGTAGAGCTGGTATTTTAATTCTGGCAGTTTGGCTCCAGAGTACATGCCATTCACACTGATGCAGTGCAGCTTCTCCAAGATGTAGTAATGTTTCTTCTGCTACAGAAAGAAGTATGATCAGGCCACTTAAGGACTAGAAAGAGGAAAAGAATCAGAATCAAAAAGGAGATCAAGTATAGAGGCGTACACGTGAGTGAGTCTTGGCTCTGCCCTCTCCTGGGTTTGAACTGTGCTATGGACTTAATATTTGCATCTTTTCATAATTCATATGTTGAAACCCTAATCCCTAAAGTGATGATGTTAGAGATGGGACCCCTGAGGGGTAGTTACATTATGAGAATAGGACCTTCACAATGGGATGAATACTTTTATAAGAAGAGACCACAGAGAGCTTGCTACCTTTTTGTCTGCTTTCTGCCATTTATATGCAGCAAGAAGGCAGCCATCTGCAAATCAGGAAGAGGACTCTCACCAGAACCCAGCCAAACCAACACCTTGATCTTGGACTTCCCACACTCCAGAACTCTGAGGATTGTTTCTATTTAAACCATCTAATGTATGGTGATTTATTATAGCAACTCAAACTGACAAAAACAAACTCTAAGTGCATGGGTGGCAGTGGGGCATAGAGATCTCTTTTTCTTCTAAAGAAATTCTAGAAAGAGACCCAAGGAACAAATTTACTTATACATGTAAGACCATATATCACCATTTCCCTGAACAGTCCTGGTTTCACCTATTATTATACACTGTAATTATCAGTAGCCCCTCTTTTTGCTCTCAAATGCAACCCAGCTTAGAGAGTAAATTGTGTAGATTCCTTATTTATCCATCTATTACTACATGGGAGTGAGGTAGGAAGCTGACCCATACAGCTGTCTTCTCCATCACCAGCAGAGTAGAACATAGAATTGGTGACAGTGAAGGTCCAGGCAGAGAGAGGACTTGAGTTAGCCATCACTCTGTGGCAGTCACCTACTGGTGTGTAACAAAGTGTCCCACAGTATAATGGCTTAAAACAACAACCATCTGCTTAGCTCTTGATCCTGTGAGCCCCAGTTTGGTCTGGTCTCAACCAGATTTACTCTTTCTTTTGTAAGCATCAGCCACTTCTGAGATCAATTGGCCGATGATTGCTGGGTGCTTCCTGCTGTCCGGTGGCCTCACTTTCATGTCTGGCATTTGATTGGCTATTGTCTGGGACAGTTCTAGTCTGTTAATGTGGCTTCCAGCAGAACAGCTTGGACTTGTTCACATAGTGTTCTTAGCAAGTGCAGCAAGAGAGAAGACACGCCCCAGGCCCTGCATGTATTTCCAACCTCTGCTTGAACCCAATTTGCTGATACCACAATGGCCAAAGGAAATCCCAGCACTGAGCCCAGAAGCAATCTAGAAAGATTCACAGAATTAGTGGGTATGTAACTAGAGAGAGGGGAAGAATTTGAAAACTTTTGGAATGGAGGAGTTAAGTAGTTACCATGTACCCCACTGTGGGAAGGTTGAGGGTGCAGATAATGGTTGGACCTCTCATTTGTTGGGGAAATCACCTGTATCTTTGAGCAGAGGGACTGCTCAAACTAGGACCTGAATGGGGGACGCCTGGGTGGCTCAGTTGGTTAAGCAGCTGCCTTTGGCTCAGGTCATGATCCCAGCGTCCTGGGATCGAGTCCCGCATCAGGCTCCTTGCTCTGCAGGGAGCCTGCTTCTCCCTCTGCCTCTGCCTGCCACTCTGTCTGCCTGTGCTTGCTCTCTCACCCTCTCTCTCTGATAAATAAATAAATAAAATCTTAAAAAACAAAACAAACAAAAAAAAAACCTAGGACCTGAATGGGAGTTCAAGCACAGGCCAAGGTGATAGCCTAGTCAGCACCTGGACACAATACCAGGGAGCTCTGGAGGAGGAACTACCTTGTGTTACCTGTGACAAGGGAACATCAGCAGTAGGTGCCACAGGAGCACACACACATTCCAGGACGATGACTGTGGAGACCCCTCCACCAAGCACGGTCTGTGCAAGCTGGGGCCTTCCCACCATACCATCTGTTTTAGTCTTCTTGGGTTGCTGTAACAAAGTCCCACAGACCAAGTGGTTTACAAACAGCAGTAATTTTTTTCTCTCTGTTCTGGACGCTGCAAGTCTGCTTTCAGGGTATAAACATGGTCAGGATTGCAGACTTCTAGTGGTAGGTGGCAGAGGGTCGGGAACCCTGTGGGCACTCTCATAAGGGCTCTTCCTGCATGATCTAATCACCTGCCCTGAGCACCCCCCACTTTCTAACACTACCACACTGGGGACCAAGTTTCAACATACAAATTTTGAGGAGGGCAGATATCTAGATCATAGCACTGTCATATTTTGGAGAGAAAGGAAAGAAAAAAAAGGAAGAAGAGGTTGAAACTTTGAAACAATGAGAGTGAGCTAATGTGGAAATGATTAAGCGAAACAAAAAGTGTTTCCATCATTTTAATATGGAAAATTCAAGTCTGTTTTCCATGGCAAATGTGAAAAAGGAGATTTGTGAACAAGTCCCGTTATAAAGAAATAAAATCAAATGCCTGCACCTCTAAGTAGTGACATTAAATTTTAAACTACCTCTATTTTCATGCACATAAATAAACAAAAAGTGAGTATATTCACCCAAATGTTAAGAGTAGTAATCTTATGTGGTGAGCTTATGGATGGCTTCTATTTCTTTAATTTTTGTATGTTCTTTAATATTCTCAAATGAACATGTATCAGCTTGTAATAAAGAAGGAAATTTTGTTTTAGAACAGATGCATTGTGCCTTCACCCATTCTGTGCTCGATGAAGCTAGTTAATCTGAAAACTATTCCACCTTGAAGTGTTAATGAGCTAATAAGTCATTTCAGGGTGAGTTACTTTTCGAAACTGCTGAGATCATACCTCTAACAGCACTTGTATGCTGTCTGCTGCTAGCAAGGGCCTGGCTCCAGTGGGTACTACCCAATGTAAGAAAACATGAATAAATATGCTTGCTGTCTACACAAACTCTTATAAATATCTAATTAATTGAAATAATTCCATTTTAATAAGTTGGTAACTACCCTTTGCTTCTACTCATTTCTCCATGTGAGACCTTGATAGAACATGGCTTAATCTTTCATAAAATAGCAATAGAGTTCAAACCGACTTGCGTTCATTCTCAGAAACCTCGCCAGATATTAATACACAGTTTTAAATCGATTCATTTAATTGGAATTTGAGAAAGTGAAATATAAACTAGGCTGTGAATAACTATAGATGAGAAGCTTACAATTGGCTGTGATTATAACATCATAGGAATACCCCCAAGTCTTGCAGTGTAAAGATTGTACCTAACTATATTGTTAAAAATCCATATAGAGTATTGGCTGTGCAAATCCATATAGAGTATTGGTTGTGCAAAATACCAGTTGATGTGAATTTTAGTTTTAGAAAGATTGACTTAGAAACCAGTGTCTGCACATACATGCACATGAACACACAGACACACATGCACACAGACACAGACACACACACGTACCTCTCTTATACCACCAACACTACGACCACACACAGAGGAGTGGAGAAAGAGGAAAGACTTGATTTCGAGTTTTCCTATTACCCTATATTTATATATTTTCCTAGGTTGTCAGAACACTCTGTTTCACTCTCTTTCCTGTTTCTTCCTTAATAATTCTTCAGGAAATGTGTTTCACTGTTATTGAATCCTTTAGTAATTAATTATTGGCTGTAAAATTGAAAGGGTAATTTTATAGTTATCACAGTCGAGGTAGAATGAAACAGATTAGATAAGCTGCAATTAATGATAAATCATTAAAATCATGAAAATGCTTGGTTTAAAACATCAGCTGGCTAAGAAATGCTACATCCTTCAGTGATAACAAACCTGATATATTAGTTAAAACCCTTTATGTTGCAGAGTGAAAAAGCAACCTAAACGGGCTGTGAAGTTAATTTCATGTATCAACTTGACAGGGCCAACCGGCACCCAGATATTTGGGTCAACATTATTCTGAGTGTGTTTATAAGGGTGTTTCTGAATGAGGTTGACATTTGAATAAAGTAAGTTGGTTCTCTTCCCACACCCGAATATGGGTGGGCGTCATCCAATCCACTGAAGGCTGAAGAGAACAGAAGTTGGAGTAAGGTTGAATTCACTTTCTTTGCCTGATGGTCTTTAGGCTGGGACATCAGTCTTCTCCTGCCCTCAGACTTGAACTCAGATTGGAACTCCTAGTTCCTGGGCCTTTGCAGTCAAACTGGAGATTCCTCTGCATCTCAGGTCTTTGGATCATACTGGGTGATACTGGGTCATACCATCAACTCTCCTGTGTCTCTAGTTTACAGATCTTGGGGGGACTTCTCAGCCTTCATAATCATGTGATGCAGTTCCTCATTTTATATAAAATACACTCAAGGACCAAGAAGTTCACTATTGAGGCAGGTTTAGGGTTGTTTGATTCAGTAGTTACAGAATTCTGAAGGATCAGTTCTTTAACCTTCTCAGTGCTCTGCTTTCTACAGTGACAGGGTCATACTAAATCTAGTTACCCTGATGGTTAAGGAAGTTTCTAGCGCAATCTGGGTTACAAATTTCCTTCTTAATGACCAGCATATTAAAATAGAATCTTATTATTAAGTTGCTACTGATCCAATGACTGTGTTAGGGGAATAGTAGGTGACGGTTGGATAAAGTCTATAACGATTTACAACTATAGATGGAAGTAGTATCACCTTGTCTAAAACATGTGGGCTGAGTTTGGGAATTGTGGGTATCTGAATGATAATCTGGATAACATATATGTAAAAGGGTTTTGATTCTAGGCATGTTACCCACAATGACCACTCTTCCTGAAGTTTTGGGAAGGATCCTATATACAGGGTCACAGTTAACAGATACTAATTTAGATATCTTGGGGCAGTCAGTTTTGAGTTTTAAAACCTTGTACCTTGGAGTGCCTGGGTGGCTCAGTAGGTTAAGCATCTGACCAGTGATTTCGTCTCTAGTCATAATCTTATGGATGGTGAGATGGAACCCTGAGCTTCTATATCAGGCTCCTTGCTCAGTGGTAAGTCTGCTTGAGATTCTCTCTCTGCCCCTCCCTCCATTGTACACCTGTATGCACACACTCTTTCTCTAAAATAAGTAAAATTTGGGGGCACCTGGGTGGCTCAGTGGGTTAAGCCGCTGCCTTCGGCTCAGGTCATGATCTCAGGGTCCTGAGATTGAGTCCCACTTCGGGCTTTCTGCTTAGCGGGGAACCTGCTTCCTTCTCTCTCCCTTTCTCTTTCTACCTACCTCTCTGCCTACTTGTGATCTCTCTCTGTCAAATAAATAAATAAAAATCTTAAAAAAAAAATAAAATAAGTAAAATTTTTAAAAAAAGCAACACAACATAAAAAGATTTATGCTGTAGTAAATGATTACAGATAATATCTAATCAATAAAACTGATTCTAGGAGTGATATCAACAGCATGGCAGTATAATATGTGCTTTGCTTTTATTCTTCCTTAAAATCTAAAATTCATCTATCCATAATCAAAAATTCCTTTTTGTGAGTTGGATCCAGCACCATATGCCAAGGAACATGTGAGGAGCATCACCCACTTTTCACTGGGTAATAGGAAGACAGATCCTGGTGTGGACTATGGAACCAGCAGAATCCAGTGAATTGGCTTCATCCCCCCTGACCACCCCCCTGCCCCCTGAACATAGCACCTGGCAAATGCTGATTTGAGCAGATACCCACAGATAATGGGCATTGAAAACTTGTATAAGCTCAGTTTTTTAAAGGAAAATTCTAGCACTCCACTGAATAAGAAAAAAAGATTTTGGGCATATTAGACTGAACAAGGGAAAATTGCCAGCACTACCCCTCTCTGTAAGGTGGCACAGGTTACTTAGAAAAAGAGGAAGCTGGGGAGAAGGGAAGAGTGGTGAGTGACCACCTGGTTTCCCTAGCTGTGCGTGACACTGCTAAAGAAACCTATCTCTCAGATTATGACAGCAAGATCTCCATGAGTAGGGGGAGGGAGGAGATTGGGAAACAGGCAGATAATATCAGAGGACATTAAAGTGACAGTTCCTGCTGACTGTTTTCTAGACTTCAGCGAGAAGGCCACCTATGAGTGGCTGGCAAAACTTCATTAGAGGATCTCCCCACCTGGCTCACAGGCACCCCCAGTGCCCCAGGTGTCAAACCCATACCTCCCTTGTCCCTCTGGCCTTCTCCTTATGCATATCTCTCAAGTGTGTCAGTGAGGATAAACTCAGTAGACAGCGATTACATATAAAAAACAAAACGGGGTCTGTGGGGGAAGGGAGAACCCATAGTCTTGAGCCATAGCATTACTTTTTTTTTTTTTTAAGATTATTTATTTATTTATTTGACAGAAATCACAAGTAGACGGAGAGGCAGGCAGAGAGAGAGAGGAAGGGAAGCAGGCTCCCTGCTGAGCAGAGAGCCCGACGCGGGACTCGGGTGGCTCAGTGGGTTGGGCCGCTGGCTTCCGCTCGGGTCATGATCTCGTAGCACTACTTTTGATGGGGGTAGGGAGATGTTACCCAAGGCTGGCCTGATGCATTGTAAGATTGAAAGAAGACATTCAAGCTTAAGAATTCTGCCACAAGCGGGAGCTAGAAGCATAGAGCTGATGTATCTATACAAGGTCAGAGAAAGCCCTAGAACATAAGCAGGACCAACAAAAATTACTTTCACCTGAAGGCAGCTAATAAAGTTTAGAGGAGGTGATGGCAACTTTAAACATATAAAGAGAGAGATGCAAAACTCCAGGGGACTGGAAGAATCAGGGAAAATAACATCAGCAAAAAGATCATTATAAGCTCCCAATAACAACTCAAACATCCAGAGTACAAGACAGAATGTCCAATAACTGCAGAAAAATATTAAAATGTGTCACACATGTAATTTAAATACCAGAGGAAGGAGAAATTGAGAATGGAGCAAAAACAATATTTCAAGTAGTAATGGCTGGCCATTTTCCAAAATTAATGACAGACACTGAAACATAGATACAGGAAGACCAAGAACACTAACCAGGATGAATACCAAGAAAGATTTTCTAAACCCAGGCATAGTAGTCAAAGTGAAGGAAAAAAGTACTTATTAAAAATCTTGAAGTCAGGTGAAAAGAATTACCTATACAAAAGCCAGAATAAGAATTTCAAAAGACTTCTAACAAGAAAACATGCAAACAAGAAAATAATAGAGTGGAATATTTAGAATGTTGAAAGAAAATATCTACCAACCTAGAATTCTGTGTCCAATGAAGTTATTCTTAGAAGTAGTGAAATATTTTCTCAAATAAAAACTGAAAGAATTTGTTGCCAACAGAATCATTCTGCAAAAAAAAAAAGCATAAAAGAATTCTCAGGGAGGTGGGAGATTACATAAGAGCATCAGAATAATAATAAATGGTGGTAAAGCAAAAGCTCTTATTTTTCTTTTCTTAACTGATCTAAAAGATTTTATTTATTTGAGATAGTAATAATTACAATGTATTAGGTGATTGTGGCATGTAGATAAAGGAAAAAAAATGACAGAAATGTTATAAGAGACAAGATAGAGATTTGGGAATGCTTTGTTACAAGGTATTTGAACTATACACGAATTGTGATAGTGTCAAAATAACCCCAGGCAGAATCCCAGTAAGCTGTTTTGTACATATTGACAAGGTAATTGTAAAGTTTATATGGAAAGGTAAAGGATCAAGAATAGGAAACGCAGTCTTGGAGAACAACAAATTGGAAAACTTTTACTTCCCTTTTCCAAAAGTTTCTGTAATGCTGTAAAGATCAAGGCAGAGTAGGAATGGCAATAGAATGAACATATAGGCCAATGGAATAGGATTTAGAACCCGGAAATATACTCACACATGTATAAACAACCTATCTTTGAAAATGGAAGAAAGGAAATTTAATGGAGATAGTCTTTTCAACAAACGGTGCTGAGAAAACCTGATGTCCATATGTTAAACAAACAAACAAACAAAAATCTACACATAGACCTTACATTTTTCAGAAAAATTAACTCAAAATAGAACATAGATCTCAGTGTATACCATAAAACTACAAAACATAGAGAAGAAAATCTAGGAGAAAAACCCACATGACTTGGGTTTGGTGATGAATTTTTGGATATAACATCAAAAGCACAATGCACAAAAGAAAAGTTGATGTTAAAACTTAACATTAGGGAAACAGCCAATTAAAAATGGGTTAAAGATCTGACCAGTCATTACACCAAAGAAGAGAAACATATAAAAAGATACTCAACTCTATTTATCCTCAGCTAATTGTAAATTAAATCAGCAATTGGGTACCACTCTATGCCTAGTGGAATGGCTAAAATGCAAAAACCTGACAAAAACTACTGGCAGTGAGGCAGGGCAACAAAAGCTTCCATTCCTTGCTTGTGGGAATGCAAAATTGGAAAATCATGTTGAAAAATAATTTAATAAGGAAGGGAAGGAGGAAAGATGGAAGGAAGGATTTTGATAATTTCTTTTAAATTCACATTAAATTATTTGATCTAATAGATTAAAAATCTAAAAATTCATGTTAGAATATATTCTGGCAGTTTATAAGTCTAAACGTAGTTTTATTATACAATCCGGCAGTTACACTACTATGTATGCAACAGACTTCAAAACTTATACACATGGATGTTTATAGCAGCTTTATTCATAATCATCAAAACCTGGAAACAACCAAGATGTTCATTCATTGATGACTGGATAATTAAACTATGGTACATTCATGCGATGGAATATTATTTCATAGTTAAAAGAAATGATCAGTTGGGCCGTTAAAATAAGTGCATGAATCTTAAATGCATTACTGCTAAGTGAAAAATGTCAGTCTGATGGCTGTCAGAGCTAATGTAATGTATGATTCCTACCACAGTTCCCATGGGGTTAGGAACTTGGTTGGAGAGCTAAAACACAGGGCAATTACAGGGAAGTGAAACAATTGTGTATGATACTGCAATGATAGGTATATGACGTTAGCGTTTGTCCAATTCCATAGACCCTTTCAGCACTAAGTGCGAACTTAAGTATATGCGGATATTAAAAAATTGGAGACTCCCGGAGTAGTGTGCAGAATGTAACAAAATAATCTAACTCCAATATAAATGTATGAAACAACCTCACTGAAGGGTGTGGTAGATAAGCTTTATCCTAATTAACTTTAAAAATGAGTGGAATTCTTAAGATTAAAGTTAAAAAAAATCTATATATAAGACTGTACCCTGGTTGATGATTTCTCATCAGAGTCTGGGTTAACAATTCTGATATTGCTTTGCATATATAATGGAATTAAGCTAAGTAAATGGATGGTGGATGGTGGGAGGCAGATTTCTTGCTGTTAAAGGAGTTTATTTTAACATTCGTGTGGTATGAATTAGAGTTGAATATACCAATATGAACTCAGGTTTAGCTTTATATAGATACAGATAGTTACATATAGAAATATGTATAGATTTGTCCATATGCATGGCTTAATATGCACACACATGTTTCCTTGCTCTGTCAAATGAAAGGGCTTAGAAGCAACCACACTCCAAGAGTAACAAGTGTATTTAGCATACAGATCTTGGTTTCTAATATCAATACTCAGTGAAAAGGAACCAAGTCTCCTTGGAGAAATGGTTGATTCTAAGACTGAGGCAGGAAACATGAGAGTCTGGAATATTTTGTAGTACCAGAAAGTATGGGAGAGTGCAAGCTTAAAGCGAGGAAACAACAAAACCCACAAAGGGTGAGGACATGTCAAAGACACACAGGAGAGCTCCCATACTCCAAAGCTGGGGGGGGGGGGGATGAATACAAGCGTACCTCATTTCATCATGCTTTGTTTTACTGTGCTTTTCAGATATTACTCTTTCCTTTCCTTTTCCTTCCTTTCCCCCGTCCCCTCCCCTCCCATCCCTTCCCCTTCCCTCTCCTCTCTCTCTCTGTTTCTCTTTCTTTCTTTCTTTTTAACAAATTGAAAGTTTGTGGCAGTCCTGTATCAAGCAAGGCTATGAGCACCATCTTTTTTTTTCAATGGCATTTGCTCACTTCATGACTCTGTCACATTTTGGTCATTCTTGCATTATTTTAAACTTTTTCATTATTATCACATTTCTGGTGGTAATCTGTGATCAGTGATTATGACTTGCTGAAAACTCTGATAGTGGTTAACATTTTTTGGCAATGAAATATTTTTTTAATTAAGGTATATACATTTTGTTAGATACAGGCTATTGTACATGTAAAAGAATACAATATAGTATAAACATTACTTTTATATGTACTGGGAAACTGAAAAGTTCATTTGACTCACTTTATTGAAATGTATGCTTCATTGCAGTGGTCTGGAGCCAAACCCGCAATATCTCTGAGGAATGTCTTTAAATAAATTTTGGATTATAATCCAAAGCCTAAAATAAATATTCATGAGAATTGATATAAATGAAAACAAACAAACAAACAAATAAATAGGAATGAATAGGATTCCAAGATAAGGATTCCAAAAAATGAATGCATAGTCTCAGGCTAAGGTCAGATTGGTCAGTTCAATCTGAAAGAACCAATTATGGTAAGACATGTGGGGATCTTATCCAAGGGCCATAGAGGGAAGGTGCTGGAAGAAAGGAGAGACTGTTGATTATAAGAGCTGTTGGAGAAATCATACCGGAGATTTACAGTGCCTGTGACTCTATGGGCTGCTCTCTAGCGCATGTGGTTGTATGAGGAGGGTAGTGTCAGTTGAGGATCACGGCAGGCTGCTTGGCCAAACAGAGTGGACGCCGAGCATTAGTCTCATGGAGTAGTTTAGAGAAACTCTTGACATAAGGGAAACTGAGGCTGGGATATTTAGAACTCTCTGTTGTCTCCACAGTTTTTCTGTTTATCTAAAACTGTTTTAAAAATTATTTTAAAAATAGTTTCAAGAAGGAAATAAAATTGGCATCATCAAAGTGTAAATCTTCAACTGTCTTAAGAAAAGTGAAATTAGAGTTCTTTCAAGAGTGAGCAAATAATAAGCATAGTTCAGGAGAAAAAAAAAAGGGCATCAAAAGTTTAGTGTAATCGCTTCTCAACCTTTAGGCTAAGATCAAGTGTAGAAAGTTTACTGTACATGGACCTTTTTAATATGTTTTAGTTGAAGATGTCCTCGGTAAAATTTAATTTAAAAATCCATAATAGACACGATTTTGATATAAAGAAGCAGTGATACATAAAGAAATAAGTAAACTTATAATTGAGACTAATTTTTTAATGAAAATGTAAAAAAAATACTGAATTATCAGATGTTCCAATGTGCTGTGTAGCAGCTTCTAATATACTCAAGAAACTTAATTTTATGTACTAAATATTAAAGGTTGCCTGTAAAGAAAAGAAAAGAGATATGTAGCTTCTGAATAACAGGAAAAATATTAAGACCTAACAACAACAAAAAAACCACTAGATCAGTCAAATAAAGACTGAGAGAGAAAGAAAATGGATTTAAAAAAAATAACAAAAAATATATATAAAGTAAATGGCCAGAATACCTATAAGCATTCATTTATCATAAAAGTATTAATGAGTGAATTCCACTATTAAAATATGGGTACTCTTAGACTCTGTTAAAAATGTCCAAACCAAAATTCACTTACTATACAAGAGCCATGCTTGAAATTAAAATACATAAAAAAGATTGAATGCAAAAAGATAGAATTATGTATTACCAGCAAATATTAATCAAAAGCAAGGAGTTGAAGAAATGTTACTATCAGACAAAATAGAATTCAAAGTGAATGATTTATATGGGGCAAAGGGAAATATTTCATAGTGGCAAAAATAGCACTATGCCAAGGTAACAGGACAGTCATGAACTTTATGTGTACATAGTTTACAAATTACATAAAGCAAGCTTCTGTGCGGATGTGTGTATCATATGCATATATGCATAGATATATAGCTCTATTATCTATATTGTGTTTATATATATTATCTATTATATCTATTATATATGTGTTATATATATTATATACACTATATATAATGTATTATCTATATTACGTTATCAAAAAAGATAACACACATTCCTTTTCAAACATACCTGAGTATTCAGAAACATTCATTATGCATTAAAGCATGTAGAACACAATTCTGGTTGCTCATCTAGCAAATCTGAATTTTCCTCACTGATTCTTTTTTCCTGGCTAAATATGACAATAAGGACTTTAACTTCAAAAAAGAGTGGAAGAAACTGAAAGTGGACCTCTATGCAGAACACTCTTCTGTGTCATTTTAATGTGGTATGGAGAACAGGAACATAAGCCAAAAGTTTAAAGACAGTGTGCAGGTGTGGGGTTAAGGAAGGTGTTTCTTTAGGTTGGATGGTAGTGTAGACTTTTATGCTAATGGAATGACCAACTGAAGAAGTAGAAATTGGTGAGCCAAGCCATACGTGATAATTGCTGAAGTGAAGTTTTTTACAAGGCAAGGTAGAAAGGCTCCAGAGCACAAGAGGAAGAATTTCGATAGAAATGGACTTCCACTGTTAACAGTGACTACTTTATAGGATGCAGGTTGTATAAGACAGATTTCTATTACAGGATTGTAATTGAAACACTAGTTGAAGTAGCTACTTGGCAAAATGTAGTGTTGGCAAGTCAGAAGTTGCTGAATTAGGAAGTAACATTAATTATTTTTTTTTTTTAGTATTTTCCTTGAATCAAGGAATTTATGAAAAGACTATTTTCACTACTTATTTGGCTTAGTCACTTGATTAATATTACCAAAGGATGTATTTTTATCATATGACTGTGAGCAATGAGAGAATCTTCCAACAAGGATTGTGAAACATTTTATTAGAACTAAATATAAAACATCGAGTTGTAGATTAATTTAAAAAGAACTAATAATGAGTGAGGGATTTCAAAAGATGTTGTTCTAAAAAGAAAAAGTAGATAGATGAGGCAGTGCTAAGGAGGGGAAGAAACATCGATTTTCATTTAAACCTTGTAGATCATGGAGATACCCTTGGAGTTCTTTTTTCCAACAGTACTTCATCAGCCTGGGCAATGACATGGAATAGGATCATGATTCTTTCATCTCCATGGCTGTTTTTCCTTTTTCTCTCAAATGACTGTGGGGAGGAGATGCCTCTGTGGAAATGAAAGAGAATTAAAATGTCCAGAGATATGAATTTGATATGCTATCTTTGGCAGTTATCTTGGAAGATGTTACTATTTTGCTCTTTTTGTATCTCCTCTTCATTCATCCCCCCCCCCATTAGAGACTGGTTATAAAGCCTAGACATATATAAAATACTAGATCTGTATGTTCTTCAAAATGTTAACTGCTAAGTTCAGCAACTTGAGTTGTCACTGAATTACTTCTTTGGGGAGAAAGACGAAGGGAAAAGAAAGCAAAAACAAAACTCAAGTTGATTGACAAACTGCCCTGGAAGACAAATTTGCCTTCTGAAGCCACCAGGAGAGAAACTAATCATTCATTGTAATTAAACAATAGCTGAGTCTCCTCCAGCGCTGGTACCTTGCCTTGTTTAGAATTGTGACAAACTCACAAAAGGTGGCATGCTTTCCAGAAATGCTCAACAACAGTATACATGTTTCACATAAATGAAACATTACTTTGCTGAAGCTTACTTCTGTCTTCCCCCATTGTCTTATTTTTCTCTGATAGAGAAATTCTCATTTTTCACAAAATTCTGTGAATCTTTTTTCTTTGAAGTTAAATAAGGTGTAGGTGATTGACAGGACCCACCTCTTGCATTTTACCAGATAATGTGAAATTATCTACAGTCTATAGATGGCTCTTCTGAAGTCTTTTAGGGATGCACAACAAAGATAAAAGTACAGCATAAAAGTGGACATGTTTTAATTCTAGAAATGAAATTTGAATTGAATGTAAATTGCGGTGTAGAAGAAATAATTATCTGTGGGAACGTTGACGCTGCCATTATTGTAGAGATTCTAAATACACATGCGGAACTTAGTGAATATGAGTATGTTAACCCAAAAGAAGAAAGTGATTGTGACAAACAGGATAGAGATGTCCTAGAGGAAGGTGACACTAGCAAAATCGTCACATTAAAGGAGCTCTCTGAGATCTTTCACAACACTGAAAGTGCAAAAGATAAAATGTTGGAAGCTGACCCAAACATAGAAAGAATTATGCATATTCACCTAGACGTGGCAAAGATGCTCGTGCTACATGGCAAATTGTAAGTTGGAAAAAAAAAAATTCAGAGACCTTCATACTACTCTTGATAATTTTTTCTTACAAAGACAATAAAACACTCTAAATTTCAATGTTGTAAGTTATAGTGTGCAAAGTAAATATTTATATGTTTTCCTGTCCCTATACATTTATAACTGACAATAAAAGTTTTTAAGGTTTTGAAAACAGGTGTTACAGGTCACAACACAATCATAACTTTTCCCATTAATTATTTAAGATTGCTTTGTGTCGTTTTACTGTGTATGTTCATTTTTATGGTCTCATGCTACTGGGTAAAGTGAGGACTGCCTGTATGGTGAAATAAAGCCTCCCATTTTAGGGTCTTTGTGTAGTAGAAAATTTTATCAAGTGTATTTGAAGTGTACAGCTGTCAGAAGATGCCAATTGACTTTCCCCTTGGAGGAAATCATTTAGGACATGATGAGATGTGGGTGATTCCAATGCAATACCCTGAAAGTCCAGAGCAATAAAAGTATGACACACAGGGGTCAGGTTGCTCAAATCAGTTTTTGACGTGACAGTTCTCAGAACCCAGCCACAAAAATCAAGTTCATTTTGTTGATTAAACCTAATTGGAATAAATAAGTGGAAGCTGGAGGGCTTATTTTAGTGATGTATAGGTAAGGAGACCATTTAATTCATCATCCGAATCAGAACACTACTGAGTGAAAGGGATGCTAAAAATAATTACAACTATACAATTCTTGAAGTATTTCTTGATCAGGGAATTGGTTTTACTGTATTGGTGAAACCAATTATTTTTTCCTATCTCATTTTTAAATTATTTCTAAAAAATCATAAGTACCATTTTTATTGGTCAAAACTGCAAAAAAAAGAGTAACATTTTTGTATACTAAAGCCTGATTTTTAAAAAAGCCCTCAGATTGAGTACATAAACAATAAAAATTAACATAAGCGATATAACTTTACTTGGTGCATGTTCAGTTTTTTTCAGTTCTTTTTATTAGCTGATACTTTCTTGAAATTTTTATTTATTTTTTTTAAGTAATCTCTAACCCAACATGGGGACTGAACTCATGACCCTGAGATTGATTCACATGTTTCACTGACTGGGCCAGCAGGCACTACAAAAATATCTGATTTTTTTTTTCAGGTCAAAAAATACATACATACATACATACATACATACAATACATTGCTGCTATAAACATTGGGGTGCATGTGCTCCTTTGGATCACTATATTTGTATCTTTAGGGTAAATACCCTGTAGTGCAATTGCTGGGCCATAGGGTAGCTCTATTTTCAACTCTTTGAGGAAACTCATGCTGTTTTCCAGAGTGGCTGTACCTGCTTGCCTTCCCACCAACAGTGTAGGAGTTTTCCCCTTTCTCTGCGTCCTCGCCAACATCTGTCATTTCCTGACTTTAATTTTAGCTATTCTGACTGGTGTGAGGTAGTATTATGCCAGGGTTTTGATTTGTATTTCCCTGATGCCAAGTGATATTGATCACTGTTTCATGTGTCTGTTGGCCATCTGGATATCTTCTTTGCAGAACTGTCTGTTCATGTCCTCTGCCCATTTCTTTTTTTTTCTTTCTTTTTTTTTTTTTTTTTAGATTTATTTATTTATTTATTTGACAGAGAGAGATCACAAGCAGACAGAGAGGCAGGCAGAGAGGGAGATTGAGGGAAGTAGGCTCCCCGCTGAGCAGAAAGCCCGATGCGGGACTCGATCCCAGGACCCCGAGATCATGACCCGAGCCAAAGGCAGCGGCTTAACCCACTGAGCCACCCAGGCGCCCCCTCTGCCCATTTCTTGATTGGATTATTTGTTCTTTGGGTGTTGAGTTTGATAAGTTCTTTATGGATTTTGGATACTAGCCCTTTATCTGATATGTCATTTGAGAATATCTTCTCCCATTCTGTCAGTTGTCTTTTGGTTTCCTTGATGGTTTCCTTTGCTGTGCAGAAGCTTTTGTTCTTGATGAAGTTCCAATAGTTCATTTTTGCCCTTGCTTCCCTTGCCTTTGGTGATGTTTCTAGGAAGAAGTTGCTGTGGCTGAGGTCAAAGAGGTTGCTGCCTGTGTTCTCCTCAAGGATTTTGCAGATTCCTTTCTCACACTGAGGTCCTTCATCCATTTTGAGTCTATTTTAATGTGGGGTGAAAGGAAGTGGTCCAGTTTCATTTTTCTGCATGTGGTTGTCCAATTTTCCCAACACCATTTGTTGAAGAGGCTATCTTTTTTCCATTGGACATTCTTTCCTGCTTTGTCGAAGATTAGTTGACCATAGAGTTGAGGGTCTATTTCTGGGCTCTCTATTCTATTTCATTGATCCGTGTGTCTGTTTTTGTGCCAGTACCATACTATCTTGATGGGTATAGCTTTGTAATAGAGCTTAAAGTTTGGAACTGTGATGCCACAACTTTAGTTTTCTTTTTCAACATTCCTTTGGATATTTAGGGTCTTTTCTGGTTCCATATAAATTTTAGGATTATTTGTTCCATTTCTTTGAAAAAAATTGATATTATTTTGGTAGGGATTGCATTAAATGTGTAGATTGCTTTAGGTAGCATAGACATTTTCACAATATTTGTTCTTCTAATCCATGAGCATGGAACCCTTTTCCATTTTTCTTGTGTCCTTTCTTTAATGAGTATGTTATAGTTTTCTGAGTACAGATTCTTTGCCTCTTTGGTTAGGTTTATTCCTAGGTATCTTGCAATTGTAAATGGGATCGACTCCTTAACTTCCCTTTCTTCTGTCTTTCTGCTGGTATATAGAAATGCAACTGATTTCTTTGCATTGATTATATATCCTGACACATTACTGAATTCTTTATGAGTTCTAGCAGTCTTGGAGTGGATTCTTTTGGTTTTCCACATAAATATCATATCATCTGCAAAGAGTGAGAGTTTGGCTTCTTCTCTCCTATTTCAGATGCTTTTTATTTCTTTTTGTTGTCTGATTGCTGAGGTTAGGACTTCTAGTACCATGTTGAATAGCGGTGGTGATAGTGGACATCCCTGCCGTGTTCCTGACCTTAGGGGAAATGCTCTCAGTTTTTTCCCATTGAGGATGATATTCGCTGTGGGTTTTTCATAAATGGCTTTGATGATATTGAAATATGTATCCTCTGTCCCTATACTTTGAAGAGTTTTGATGAAGAAAAGATGCTGTACTTTGTCAAATGATTTTTCAGCGTCTATTGAGAGTATCATATGATTCTGTTCATTCTTTTATTAATGTATTGTATTACATTGATTTGTGGATGTTGAACCAACTGTGCAACCCAGGAATAAATCCCACTTGGTTGTGGTGAATAATCCTTTTAATGTACTGTTGGATCCTGTTGACTAGTATTTTGATGAGAATTTTGTTTGTTGAGAGATTTTTGATGACTGCTTCAATCTCCTTACTGGTTATGGGTCTGTTGAGGTTTTCTATTTCTTCCTGGTTCAGTTTTGGTAGTTTATATGTCTAAAAATACACCCATTTCTTCCGATTGTCAAATTTGCTGATGTATAGTTGCTCATAGTAAGTTCACCCTCAAAGAAAAGCAGTCAATCCCTCCCATCTTTCTGGTCTCCAGCCGCACTTTATGCTCACCCGGCCTGTGACCCAGTGTTTCTGTCTCTGGCGCACAGTCCGGTTTGGAGTCTCGAAACCCGGCAGATTCCTGCCCCACGCTCCCACACTGCTCCTCCTGGAGGAGGAAGGTGAGTCTCCCTGGGTTTGAACTTTTGGGATCCCTGCTCGAAGGGCAGTGGTCGGAATGTGCTTCAGATCATGGTTTAAGGTAACCCTGAGCTGAGAGCCCCCACCTCGGCTCTCTGTAGGCGGCCTCTCCACTGTGATACCTGGAAGCTCTGCAATACTCAGACACGCTCATTCTTTCTGTGACCCCCTGTATCCTGAGACCACACTGTCCCTGTGAAGGCTCCACCCCCACTTAGCCTCCAGAGCATTGGCCCTCAGTGGCGCTGACTTCTAAGGGTTCTGATTTTGTGCTCCTCTCCTTTACCACTTGCTAGGACCTGGCCCCTCCCCCCACAGTTTCTCTTCCCATGGCTTCAGATTCACTTCTCTGCATGTCCTGCCTTCCAGAAAGTGGTCAATTTTCTGTTCCTGGAATTGCTGCTCTTCTTCTCTTCTATCTCCTATTGAGTTTGTAGGTGTTCTGAATGGTTTGATAACTATCTAGCTCAAACTTCTGGGACCTTATGATATTTCTCCTACTCTTCTGCCATCCTGCTTCCTCCCCAAATAGTAATAATATTTTTTTAAAGGTAATAACTTCATCAGCAATAAAATATGTTTCATTTGAATATATTACCATTCACTTTAAAAAATTTTTTATTAATATATAAAGTAGTATTTGTTTCAGGGGTACAGGTCTGTGATTCATCAGTCTTACACAATTCACAGCATTCACCATAGCACATACCTTCCCCAATGTCCATTACCCAGGCACCCCATCCCTCCCACCCCCTCCCCTCCAGCAACCCTCAGTTTGTTTCCTCAGATTAAGAGTCGTTTATGGTTTGTTTCCCTCCCTGGTTTCATCTTGTTTATTTTTTTCCCTCCCTTCCCCTATGATCTTCTGTCTTGTTTCTTAAATTCCTCCTATCAGTGAGATCATATGATAATTGTCTTTCTCTGAGTAACTTATTTCACTTAGCATAATATCCTCTAGTTCAAGCCATGTCATTACAAAGTCAAGATTTCACTTTTTTTTTTTTTAAAGATTTTATTTATTTATTTGACAGACAGAGACCACAAGCAGGCAGAGAGGCAGGCAGAGAGAGAGGAGGAAGCGGGCTCTCCGAGGAGCAGAGAGCCCAATGCGGGGCTCGATCCCAGGACCCTGAGATCATGACCTGAGCTGAAGGCAGAGGCTTTAACCCACTGAGCCACCCGGGTGCCCCAAGATTTCACTTTTTGATTCCTGCATAGTATTACACACACACACACACATACCACATTTTCCGTATCCATTCATCTGTTGATGGACATCTAGGTTCTTCCCATAGTTTGGTTATTGTGGACATTGCTGCTATAAACATTGGGGTTCATGTGTCCCTTCAGATACCTACATTTGTATCTTTAGGGTAAATACCCAGTAGTGTAATTGCTGGGTAATAGGGTAGTTCTATTTTCAACTTTTTGAGGCAACTCCATGCTGTTTTCTAGATTGGCTGCACCAGCTTTTATTCCCACTTCTATTCCCAATAATGTTGGAGGGTTCCCTTTTCTCTGTATCCTCACCAACATCTGTCATTTCCTGACTTGTTAATTTTAGCCATTCTGACTGGTGTGAGGTGGTATCTTACTGTGGTTTTGCTCCACAAAGCCTTTTTTTTTTTTTCAGTTTTTAAAGTATCCACATCTCTAATATAATGCCATCTTTTTTGATAAAGATTATTATTGATACAGCATATAGAACATAGTCAATAATATTGTAATACATTTGTATGGTGACAGAGTAATTAGACATATCATGGTGATTATTTCATATATATATATATATATATGAATTTTGAATCTTGATGTTGTATGCCTAAAATGAATATAATACTGTATGTCAAGTATACTTCATTTTTTAAAAGATTTATTTATTTGAGAGAGAGAGCATAAGCAGGGCAGGGGGTGGCAGAGGGAGATGGAGAAGCAGACTCCCCATTGAGCAGGGAAGCCCAAAGTTGAGTTCCAGGGCTTGGGGTTCCATCCCAGGACCCCAAGATCATGACCTGAGCTGAAGGCAGACATTTAACTGACTGAACCACCCCAGCACCCACACTGCCCAGTATACTTCAATAAAGAAGACTATAATCTGTAATAAGTCTTAGTTTTTTTTCATAAAATCAATAGTCTTGAAAGTTAAATTTCTTGAGTAATAGATTTAAAATTGTTAATAGTCAATTCACTCATCTATGTAGATAATATTTTAATTAAAAATACACTATAGATAAATTCCTGATAAATTCAGAGAATATGTTGTAAATGGTGATTATTATAAATATTGCTTTCTTAATTAAAATGTGTAAATATTCTGTATGAACTAAGTTCATGTGTACTTTTCTTCTTTATTTAGAGGAATTTCTTTGGCAAATAAGAAATAAGTTTTTTTTTTTAAAGATTTTATTTATTTATTTGACAGACAGAAATCACAGGTAGACAGGGAGGCAGGCAGAGAGAGAGAATGGAAGGGAAGCAGGCTCCCTGCTGAGCAGGGTGCCTGATGCAGGGCTCAATCTTAGGACTCCAGCTCATGACCTGAGCTGAAGGCAGATGCTTACCAGACTGAGCCACCCCCATATCCCTCTTTTTTGGTTCTTAACTGTCTGTTGTCAGATTAAATTGCTATCAAATCATAGGGCTTTCCCATTGGATTCAGTTTTTATATAGATTATCAAATGATCCAATTGCAAATCATGATAGAGAAAGAAAGAGAGAAGAAGATAAAGAGAGGAAATTTTGACAATATAGGGCCTATTTATATTGGTAGGATATTATAACTTTGGGGAAAAATTATGAAATATATCATATCTACCAAAACTAATTCCAAAAGCATCTCTATTACGAAGCTTTTTAATTTACGAAGAGCATGGCTTTAGCAATGTATTCTATCAAAATTTGGGTTTCAGAACAATATAATAAAAATAATTTTAACTTTAATGTTGGACTCTTGGACCACATTTACAATAGCATTCATAATAATGTCAAATGTTTTTTCTTCAACTGAATACAATTCCAAATCTTTATATTTTGATATAAAAATACCAAAACACTATAGGAATGAATTTATTTTCTATTTAAAACATCTGTGACTTCCATAAAAATCTGCTGTTCTTCAACTCTTTGTAGAATTCTAATGTTGATGGAGACAGCCTGTTAACAGTTATAGTTTTACTTTTTGTCTATGTACAAGATAATGTCAAATAGAAAATCAAATATAGAAGTTATTTTATCTATATAAAAAGTTATGCTTTATAAAGTGATAAGTAAACACACCTTTTGAAACTACCTATGTTAAATTGTTATTTTTCATCCCATACTGCTTAAATAAAAGTCACTATCTTTTGAAATAACTGGTCAATCATCCTTTATCATATTTGTGCCTTCTTGTTTTTATATCCCTGTATCACTACAGCTGTAAGAGGAGAGAGTGTCAGTAAACATTTTGTGCATGTTACATGTTCAAAATGATATTTTGTGAGAAATGAAAATCCAATGTTTAATTCTTTGTTAACTTGTACTTTTATTTTCTTAGAGTTCATTGCTGCCTACACACATTAGAATTCACTGAATTCCATTGCAAAATGAAAATGTGAGACTTAAAAGTAGCCTCAGGTTGTTCTAGATTTACACTGTCTAATAAATGAAAAGTGTAACAGGGGGTTTTGAAATATTCTTTAAGAACTGTAAAACAGTATAGTTTGGCCTCTGTTTGCTGCACCATATATTTCATGCATTACTAATTGACTACCTTTCATTCCGAACACTGGTAGCCCCAGCGGCTTCAGGCGTTACAGATTTCAGTACTTTTCCCACCATCACCAGACTGGATGGTGTTAGTGTCTCTGGCTGCTCAGCCCTTAACTCACTTCATTTTATCAGCACTCTGTGTTCTGTCCTGAAGGGAGGTAGTAATTATCTTGTGCCTGAAAAGGGTTGGGGAAAAACAGTTGGTCTATCACTTGTTTCTTTCTGATATAGCAACATATTATATTTGAGGCAGTTTACCAAAATAATATGTAATTAAATTTGTGATGGACTTAGAAAAGAACAGGGTGTTAGGAGAAATTCTAGCAGGGAGATAATTTAGAATAAAAATCAGAGTGCTAGAGTCAAGCATGTTTAAAAAAATGTATTCTCAATTTCAGAATTAAATTTAAAAAATTGAGAATGACAGAGAAGAATTTTTTTAATGAAAAATGTTGCATTATGCAATGAAGATGTGCTGTGATGCTCTATACTTCAGAGAACATAATTTCAAAATAAATTTTTTAAGTTGTAGGAATTATAATAAAATACTCTGAAATATTGAAAAACTTGAAATTACCTCTCAGGCCTTAAAAATAAAGTTGACAAAAACATGTAGATATAGAATAATAGGAGAATGGTAGTACAAGTTTAAATGGGCATAAACTGAACAAGCCATTAAGTGTTTTAATAGTTTTTAATGATGGTTTGGTGTTCATGTTATTAAATGTAAAAAGCAAGATACAAAACTGTACATATTGTATCAAGTTAACTATGCAAATATATGTGGATTTATATCAGATGAAAGCATTTTAATGGAAACAGTATTAAATTACTGTGACAAATTTTTTGGTTAGTGTTTGGGTGATTTTTAAATTTTCTTCTCTTTTTTATACTTACCGTGATATTCATGATAAGAGTAAATACTAGGGGGGGCGCCTGGGTGGCTCAGTGGGTTGAAGTCTCTGCCTTTGGCTCGGGTCGTGATCCCTCGGGTCCTGGGATCGAGCCCCGCATCAGGCTGTCTGCTCAGCGTGGAGCCTGCTTCCTCCTCTCTTTGCCTGCCTCTCTGCCTACTTGTGATCTCTGTCAGATAAAAGGATAAAATATTTAAAAAAAAAAAGAGTAAATACTAGATTATCTTTTTTCAATAGGAAGGATCACAACAATTAGCTCTTTTAATAATGCATAGACAGCAAGAAAAAGATACAAAAGTTCTATGGACTCTGAAAAACAGTCTGAGGGGTTTGAAGTGGCGGGGGGGTGGGAGGTTGGGGTACCAGGTGGTGGGTATTATAGAGGGCACGGCTTGCATGGAGCACTGGGTGTAGTGAAAAAATAATGAATAATGTTTTTCTGAAAATAAATAAATTGGAAAAAAAAAGTTCTGTTTATCTGTATGGTAGATCAATTGTAAAATGAACTGAGTTTTCACACTTCTCTTTATCAGCATGCTTTACAATCTGTGTTTGAAGCTCTTCTCTCTCTCTCTCTCTTTTTATTATCGTAGTCACCATACAGTACATCATTAGTTTTTGATGTAGTGTTCCATGATTCATTGTTTGCATTTAATACGTGTTCTGTGCTCCATGCAATACATTCCCTACTTAATACCCTTCACTGGGCCAACCCATCCCCCCACTCTCCTTGCTTCTAAAACCCTCAGTTTCTTTCCCAGAGTCCATAGTCTTTCATCGTTTGTCTCCCACTCCTATTTCTCCCCCTTCATTTTTCCCTTTCTTCTCTTAATGTCCTCCATGCTATTCCCTATGTTCCACAAATAAGTGAAACCATATGATAATTGACTTTCTCTGCTTGACTTATTTCACTCAGCATAATCTCCTCTAGTTCCAACCATGCTGATGCAAAAGTTGGGTATTTATCCTTCTGATGGCTGAATAATAGTCCATTGTATATATGGATCATATCTTCTTTATCCATTCATCTGTTGAAGGGTATCCTGGCTCTTTCCACAGTCTGGCTATAGTGGACATTGCTGCTATGAGCACTGGGGTACATATGGCCCTTCTTTTTACTACATCTGTATCTTTGGGGTAAATTCCCAGTAGTGCAATTGCTGGGTCATAGCTCTTCTCATTAATAAATGGTGTCTCCTCACTTTAAATCTAGGTTGGGCTTTGACTAATCTGTGCAGAAGTGGGACTCAAAAAGTCTTGGTTGAGGGGCACCTGGGTGACTCATTCAGTTGGGCATCTGCCTTTGCTTGGGTCATGATCCCCCTGGTCCTGGGATTGAGCCCTCCATCAGTCTCCCTTCTCAGTTGGGAGCCTGCTTCTCCCTCTCACTCTGCCCCCCTTCATATTCTCTCTTACCCTTTCTCTCTCTAAAATGAATAAATAAAACTCTAAGAAAAAAGTCTTGAATGCATGTGCCTTTTTTTTTTTTTTTTCCTGACTTTGTCTTTACCCTGAGAACAAGCTTGGGCTTGCACATTGGAGGGATGTGAGAGGCACATGTGAGAGAAGAGTAGGCAACAGTCAGCCAGCTACACAGATTGAGAGACCCCAGTCAAGATCAGCAGAACCTCCAACCCAACCCATAGCTCACTGCAGACTTATTAATCAAGACTAAAAGGATCACAAAACCTATCCATAGCTTTGGGAACAGTAATAAATTTCTATTGTTTTAAGACATTGAGTTTGGGGGTCGTTTATTATAAAATTGACTGTGGCAGCAGATTGCCGAGACAGAAATTAATACTTGACAGAAGGTGCTATCCTAACAGAAACCTGAAATATGGGGCATTAATGTTGGGACCGGTTGCAGGAGGGACTGGAAAATAGTAAGCAAACTGTTAACAAGGACGCGGGGCATGGTAAGGAATTGTTATCGGAGTCTGGAAAAATGATGATCCATGTAATGTCATCACAAAATAATTGACAAAACTGTTGCCTGCAGTAACTTGGAAGTTGGAAAATGCATCTAATGAACTTTAGGATTTGCCTGAGGAGATCTCCAGGCAGAATGTTGAGATTGTCAGCTGGATTTTCTTAATTGTGTATGGTACAGCGAGAAAGTGATGAACTAAGAAAAACCTGGCCAGTTCCTCAGTCAAATTTAGAGGGAGTATGAGAGAGATAGACGTATGGGCTACAAATAGAACAGTTTCTCATCTCTGGTTCCCTCTAGTCAGGAAAAGATTATCAAAGTAAAATATAGCCTCGGGGCCTAGATCAAATCATCAATATGGCTTAAGACACTTTGTTAAGACCTCTGAAGGAATTAAGGAAGTACTTAGCTGGTCCCCTCAGGTAGACAAAAGGGCTGGTAGGAACAAAGAGTGTCTCCCACAATTATCTGATATGCCCCAATGATTGTGATTAAAAAGAATTTGTTCAGTGGAATAGATGCAAATCACATAACTTGAAAGCCCACAACAGTGTTTTCAGGAGTTGTACAGGCAAAAGTGGCTTCACGGTCCTGGCTTCAGAGATTGTACTGAGATTGTTCAAAATGCATAAACAACTTCAGAGGCCCCATCCTCCTAAGAAGAGAAAGCCAGCTAAAAAAGGTTATTTGGAAGATATCAGTTCCACTGACCTATTTAGAATGAGTAAAGTGAGAGATGGGAAAAGAAGGAGGCCCCAGGAACTGGGAAGGATGGACTAGGAATCCTGTCCTAGGGGCAGGATGGAGGCCAAACCTGGGAACATCTCTTCTCCCAGTGTCAGGGCACCTGGCAACATTTACCCAGTTATATTTCAGAATTTTTAAGGTCCAGGGAGTTCTGTATGCTTCCTATCCTTGCCTCTTGAATGACAATGCTGTTTAAAGCAGTTTTCCTATCCCTGTTACTATTGTAATTTTCCTGTTCTGTTTTGCTTTGTTGTTGGTTTTTTTGTTGTTGTTTGTTTTGTTTTGTTTTTGTTTGTTTGTTTTTTTATGAATGGAAAATGGTTAAGTACAAATAACTTGTGTTTTTGGTTCACATGTCTCTAAACAAAATGTGCCACTTCTGAAGAGCCTTATGTGGACTTACAGATCAGCTGGACTTTGAGGACAATATGTAAATGGGAAGAAACTTTGGGGCACCTTGAGAGGGAGAAGGGGGATGAGTGTAATTTGCATGTGGGAAGCATATGGAATTGAGGACAGAGAGTGAAATAGAAAGTGGACTGGTAGTAATTGCAGCCTCAATTTTTCACCCGTCACTGAAACTGCACTCTCTCAGTATGACTTTGAGATCCTTTCTCATCAAGAGGTGAATTTCACAATCACTTGAATGTTGGTAGACTTCGTTTTCCAAATAAAATACAGCATAAATGATTGTGAGTCAGTTCTTAGCCTAGCTCAAAGGGGCCTTACACACTTATACTTTCTTTTTCTTAGACCTCTGTCTCACCATGTGAGCACCCTGCGCTGATCTGCTGAAAGGATATGACAAATACATAAAGAGCTAGACCAGCCAACACCTGGCAGCCACCGAACGTCTGGTCAGGTGACATTAGAAGCATGACCTACACAAATACAGCTAATAGGAGGTCTGTGAGTGAAGCTGGCAGAAGTCAGAGGGGTCCAACTGGTCCGCAGATCTGTGCGTAGTGCTATATACTTGCTCTTTTCAGGTTCTCAGTAGTGGGGCAGTTTTTACGCAACATTATACAACAACAGGTAACCGGCACAGCCTGCTTTAGTAATTCCTAGTGAATGCCCTTTCATGAAGTACTGCAAACGACATAAATTGCTTTTTTTTTTTTTAAAAGAAAATAACTCTCCTTGGAGTAGAAAAAGACAATTAATGGGATCCCCATTGCTCTTGTACAGATGCAGGTGACACTGAATTTTCTCTCTTTTCTGAATTCTGTCAAGTCACTTGAAAGTGAGAAGAATATAGGAGCAGTAGACACCTCTGGGGAATCACTTTGGTAGCCAAGCATGGAAGACACTGAGGTAGCAGACAGCTGCCACTGTGATGCAAGCCGTAGGGACTTAACCAGACCCTGAGAAACCTGCTTACAAGATCGGGGACCGTTGACATTTGAGAAGAGTGTTTTTACTCTTTGTTTCATAATAGAAAAAAAAATAGAAGAATTAAAAATTATAATATTTAAGGCAACTTGTCCCAAAGAGGAATATTTATAGGTTTTATATGAAAACAGGGTTCTATGGTCAGGAAATTTTGGAAAACACTGAGCCAAACAAAGTGAAATATATTTTTTTAACTGCAGGACTTCCCAACCTCTTTACTATACTATTTGTATTGTGAATCCCCCAATGGAACATATAGCATGCAATATTCTCCAAGTTTATTTGACCATAGGACTCCTTTTTTCACAGGGTATTTTGTAGGATTATATTTTCACCAAGTACACTTTGGGGAATGCTGAGTTCATGGTTTGTAAAGTGTGTAATTTTTACTTCCTTTTTTAAAGTTTTAAAAATCTGTTTTCTGAAGTTAACCTTTTTGCCAGTGTTTTAATGTTCATACTTATTTGATTTAAAAAAAAAAAAAAGCCTGAAAACTTCAAAAGCATAAGCCAGTGAAAAATCATGGCATTATATTCTTCTTCTTTTTCTTCTTTTTTTTTTTTTTTTTTGGTTCTAAGGTTTTATAATATGGTGTCACATCTTTTAATACTTGTTTTTAATTATAGGTCAAAATACTGATAATAACTTTCATAAACATTCACATGTTGAAAAACTTACCATATGTCAGGTGCTATGTGAATTGCTTTACATCTGTCGTCACAATTACTTGTAAGAAAAACTCTATGAGTTCAGTGTAGTTATACTAGAATTAAAAATGATGTCATTCAAGCGTAGAGAAGTATGGCCATGCCACAAATCTACTTATTTAAAAGAGACAGAACTAAGATTTGTAGAGTTCAACTTTATGCCGACACCTGCTCACTTGATGACGGGACACCCTTCACGGCAGGAGTACCTCTGGGTTTTAGAGAAACACGGCTTTACGGACTCTACTGAGAAGGCCACACTCACTGTTAGAGGACCATCAAAGAACACATGTGTCAGAATAAGCAGGAAAGTAGGTTAGGGAAGCTAACCTATAATGAAAAAAAAAAAGCCTATCTGAAGACCACCTGAAACTCAGCAGAGTTTAGTCTTCATATATAGACATAGAGGTTAAGGAGCTGACGTTAAATGTGGAAGGATATCAAATGCTGTGCCTCCACTGGCATGGGCTATTTTCCCAAAGTCAAAGTTTATAGTTTCTTTCCCTGTGATTCTTTTTTTAAATTAGAAATTGGAGTTTTGATATGAATTCTAAAAATATACTTAAGTTAGCTATGTCATGATTAGTGAATGAGCAGTAAATTATTATGAGTATGCTTTGGACACAGACGCAAAAATTACAAAGAAAGAAAAGAGATGTTGTATATAAAATATTTTGGCAGATGTAAGCACTAGTTGAAGTGTCCTATAATACATAACCCATAAACTTTTAACAGGTTCGTAAACATAACTGTGATGTGAAGCAAGCCACACATATTTAGTTTACCATGTGATGAATTTTGCTATGTGTTTGCATCTACAAAACTATCATCCTACTAAGGATAGGGACTGGATAGCGCCTCAAAAATTTGCTTATATTCTCTTGCAATTCTTCTTTGCCACCTCTCCCCATTTCCAAAGATCTGGGGCAAACATTCATCAGCTGCCACTTTAGATTAGTTTGCATATTATAGAATCTTATTTAAATAGAATCATATACCATCATTATGTGCCCTTTCTTTGTCTATCTTCTTTCATCCAGCATAATTATTTTGAAATTCATCCATACTATCGTATGTATTAATAGTCCTTTACTGTTTCATTGCTCAGCAGTGTTCCATTGTAAACTCATCCTAGTTTTTCCGTTCACCTACCGATGGATATTAGTGGGTTGTTTGCAGTCCTTGGCTGTGACAGAGTTCTGATGAAGATTCATGGACAGGTCTTTTATGGACATATGCTTTCTTTCATCTTGGTTAAACTTAGAAGTGCAGCGTGAGGATGATATGGTAGATACACTTTTAATTTATTAAGAAACTGTTCACTGTTTTCAAAGTGGGCTCATCCTTTTACATTCCTATGAGCAATGTATGAGAGTTCTTCATCCACATCCTTGCCAATGCCTGGTATGGTCTACCTTTTGTTTGTTTGTTTGTTTTTAATTAATTAATTAATTAATTGAGAGAGCAGAGCTAGTGAGAACACAAGTTGAGAGGGAGTGATAAGGAGAGGGGGAGAATCAGGTACTCCCCTGAGCAAGAAGCCCAATGTGGGTCTCCATTCCAGGACCTTGGGATCATGACCTCAGCTGAAGGCAGATGCTTAACCAACTGAGCTACCCAGGTACTTTTTCTTTTTTCTTTTAAAGCTTTTTGGTATAGTATAGCTTTTTAATTTTGAGAGTCTAATAAATCTCTAATATAATTTCATTGTGATTTTAATTTGCATTTTGATGAAAGATGTTGGGCATCTTTTCACATGTTTATTTGCCATCCATGTATCTTTTTTGATATAATGTCTGTTCAGATATTTGCTTATTGTTTTCTTGGGTTATTTGTTTACTTATTAAGTTTTAAGA
Source organism: Neogale vison (assembly GCF_020171115.1). Classification (NCBI taxonomy): domain Eukaryota; kingdom Metazoa; phylum Chordata; class Mammalia; order Carnivora; family Mustelidae; genus Neogale; species Neogale vison. The sequence goes on from NC_058091.1 coordinate 292,923,730, forward strand.
GCTCTTTATATATTTAGAATATCTAGTTTACTTGGTCATTTTTCTTGTAATGAAATAAAGATTTTGTTTAATTTTAAATTTTGATTTATAATCTGGACTTTCTAGGCAGAGAATTAAGGCGGAAAGCTGGTTTTCTTAATTTTCCTTTCTATCTGGGCATCCAGGCATGTCCGCAGTATGGGACACTGGTACCTCTAATGCTTTAGGGTATGTGTGTGTATGTGTGTTTTCCTATAGCCTCAAGTAGTTTCCTTACATGCAAATAGTACCTCAGCTGAATAACCAAGGGGAGTCTTCGACAGATCTCTGGAATTCTATTTGCACAAGTCCATCTTCTCTGGTACTCTGTCCAGCAAATTTTAGCTACTGCTATGTCCTTAGACGTTCGGTTCCATCTCTTTAACTTAGAGAATCTTTTGAACTCTATCCACTCATGTTTCCTTTTCTGAGATGTGGCCTAAAAAGTCTCTCAAGGAAGTAAGTGGGGCAAATATAGGGTCACCTCATTTACACTCTGTTGATCAGGGATCATTGCTGTTTATTGTGTGATGCCCAGTATCCTGAAAATTGTTTTCACATATTTTGTAATTTTTGTTTGTACTGGGTGGGAGGGTAAATCTGGCCCCTATGACTCCGTCTGGCTTGACACAGATGTCTCATTAACACTTTCATTTTCATACATGACAGTGATATTTATTTTTAAGCCCACTGATTTCTCCATTTTTATGTGTTATTTTCCTTTCTTCGGGGTAGGCTTTGTGTTTGCCTTTGTTTTATTTTCCCTTAAAATTTTTTTTCATTCATCACGTGGTCTCAGCTGTATTTGGAAAATATATTTGAATATTCTGTAACTGATGCTGTGCTAAAAGCTGGACTTACAAATATAGGAATGACTTCTCTGCTTCTCTTATGGTTTAGATTAGAAAGGCCAAAAAATTAAAAACTATAAAGGGTTATATACTTGCTTTGATTCCTTCATGATTCTCATGATTGGTTTTTATTTCATGTATTTGAGGGTAAGGACTGTCTTATTTAGTGTTAGAATTCTGGAACCCTTAGGTGCTTGCGACAAATATATAATTACAAACCAAGGGACTAAGTGCTTGTATTAATTTGTTTTTGATTCTTAATAATGGGTGTTTATTCTGTATTTGAGTGAAGAGACCTTAATTTAGTTTGAATCAGTGAATGAGATAGATATTCATTGGGTGTTTAGTGGAGGTAAGGACACTAATCTGGGAAGTTAGAAAAAAACCCAGAGGAACTATCTTTTGGAATGAGACCTAAGAGGTGAGTAGAACCTTTCTAGCAGGAAAACGGTACAAAGGGCTTTTCAACAAAGCCTTAGAAGATAGAAAGAGAGTGATTCATTGGGGGACATCATTCAGTTCAAAGTGAACAGAGTAGAGGTATTTTGTGTGTGTGTGTGTGTGTGTGTGTACGTGTACATGAATGCGTGAAAGGACTTTGCGGCATGGGCGAATGGGGACAGAAAAAGTAGGGAATAGGATTGGAAAGAAAATAGGTGCTGCATTGTTCAGGACCTTGACATCATGATGAGTTTGGCCTGTATGACATAATCAAGAGAGAATCAACTTGAATCCTAAATTAGGATGTACTATTTGTATATAATAGGCAGTAGACTAGTGGATGTGTTGATCAAAAGCAGGAGACGTGAGGCAAGAAGACAAAGTAGGACGCTATTGCATAGGAAATGCATGTGTCAATAGAACTTATAACCAAAATCTACCCAGGATGATATGTTGAATAGTCCAGATTAATATTAAGCAGAGCATTAATTACAGTGTTAGAGGAAACTTTAATAGGCCATGCAATAGAAACTCATTCAGAAAGGAAAGAGTGTAATTTATACAATCTGAGCCACAGAAGGGTTTGATGTTGTAAATATGATTTGCTTTCCATTTAAGATCTTTCAAAGTGTATATTTCAAAACTGTTGCTATACATGGCTACTATAGAAATATTAGAGATTATCTGGCAGAATGCTTTCATTTTACTTCTTCCCCATACTGATAGATGACAAACCTCAAAAGTACCATCTTACCCCTTCACTTTGTTTCATTTGTACATGTGGACATATATGCACACATGTCCACATATGTGTACATGTATACACACATGTTCAGCTGATATTCTGTTTGCTCATCTCCTGCAATATAATATATGCCTGTTTTATTTATTTTTATATTATAAATTATCAGAAAAGAGCATCTGCTTAAAACCTGTGGAATTATTTGATGGATAATAGCGTATTTCTGAAGATAATATTTGATTCTTTACTGTTTTGATTTTCTAAAGATTCTCATAAATGTTTTTAATTCACAGCTGCTTATAATTGTCATATTGAGATACACACATTTTTATGTATGTAATAACTAATACTATTCAATTTTCATATTGAGATGCATGCATTTTATGTATGTAATAGCTATGTTTATTCAAACATGCAGTTGGTCATTTAAAACTGTAGTGCGTCTTTTTTAGATTATCACTTAAATAACTCAATTTCTAAAATTTTGAGAGTTAAAGAGCAATTTCATACAAAATTATCCCTCTAAAGAGTTATGGTAATAACTTTAATTTATATTATACTCTAATATCATAGTTGTTTCCTTAATGTTGGCAAGATTTTCAGCTATTAATAACCATAACTTTCCATAAATAATTATGATGAGTGAAATAATCCCAAGATCTTCCAAAGTCTAGTGTTATTTATATATGCTTAACAATTTATTATACAATTATATTCTTGTGTTTTAAAAAGTCTTAAACTTTTGTAGCTGGTTTACCTTATTAGTTTTTTTAATCATAAAATGAGGCTTTTGTTTAATTTTTAATGGTGTTTCATATTCATGGTCTTCCTACTCAGAGAGAAAAAGCAAGTCCTAGATATCTGATTTGCTTCATTTGTCTTTCCTATTCACCAAAGTGTTCCTCACATTTTTACATCTGGGGGCATGTTGATAATCTACAAGAGTTGCTTCAAAAATTTAAGATTTTGATAGAAATGCTTAAGAAGTCCAGCGTCAGACCTAGCCCTTACCTTTTGTCTTAGAATGGTCAAACCAAATGTATTACTGAGAATTAAAATTTTACCTTTTGTCTTAGAATGCTCAAACCAAAAAGTATTACTGAGAATTAAAATTTTGTTTGAAGTACAAGATGAAAACCTGAAAGTAATGTTTATTTTGTCCAAAGTAGTCATCTTTAGCTATCCTTAAAATTTCTCTTAGACTTATTTCTTAAATAAAAACTGTGCAGTGACTAACATAACTCAATAAAAAATGTATTTATCTTTTACGTATATCAGGCACTTCGACAGCTGCTAGGAATTAAGAAGACAAATTACTACTTGGCATTCAAGAATAAAAATATCAGATATTTCACTCCAAAAAAAGAAACATTTTCTTTTAGAACATTGAAAATATAAAACAAATAGATTCTAGAAATAAATAAGTAAAAATTGATAATTCCAAGTCAAAACAAAAATACTAAAAAATAGATCTTTAAATGCATAACAGTTGATTTCTAGGGTTCCTAAATTCACATAATCTTTTTCTTTCTTCATACATTTCCTGTTTGTTTTTTTTTTTTTTTTTTTTTTTCAGCAGAAAACAGACGAGTAGCTTATCACGGCCACTTTCCCTGCCTCACTAAGCTACTCCGTCTGCGCTTGCTGTTTTTGCCCTGTGTTTTTCTTACTTGTTACACTTGGTCCCTTTTTTCTTCTGCGTACTGTGGTGGTGGTGGTGGGTGTGTGCATGTGTCTGTGTGTGTTTATGAGGTGGCGATGGGGGTATTAATAATTCTCAGGTTATTTTCACTTCCTGTTCAATCCTCAGTACTGCTTGTTGGGTACAGGACTAGAGTAGTATATAGGCAACACTATGCCATAACTTTCTAATAGTTTCTAAGGTTTATGGCATGAGGTTGAATGGTTGTGTGGTTGTTAATATTGAATTATGGGTTCTTTTCCCTCTACTGCTTCTGTTCTTACTCACTTGATAACAATAAGAAGAAGGGAAATTATTTGTTTCAGTTTTGCTTTTCCATCTTTACTTTAAAAATCTGGGCTTTCTTAACAAATAGCCATTACATTTTTGAACATCTTAAAGCTTAAGTTGATTTTAATGAAACATGGATTTTTAAAAACAGACTTATTCTTTTGATTTCTCTATATAATGAGTCCTTTAAGAAAGCATGTTCCAGGGGAGGGCAAAGGAGAAAAAAAGCTAAATATCTTTTCACCATATTGTGATGTTAAAGTACAAACATCACATATTTAACCGATCAATCAATCAATCAATCAAGCAGAATCAGGCTGCCAACATTGAATTAGATTATATAATAAGTTATATATAACAGGGCACTTTTCAAAATGAATTTTCCTTTTATGTAAAACTGATACAAACAATGCATAATCCAATTAATTAAAAAGTCATCAGAGGGAAGAATTTTTACCAAGTCAATGAAATAAATGAGAATAAATTCCAGGGGCTGTTCCTTTGTTTTCTATCTCTTCATGGACCTGCATCTTTCAAGGGTTTTCTGTGCTTTTGAAAGCTGATGTACCTTGGCTTAGAATTCCCTGTTGTTGTTTTGGCTGCCAATTCACTCAGTGCCACCATCAAGAATAAATTAACTCAGCCAGAGATCTTTTAAAAAAGAAATGATAATAACAGGGAGGAGAAGTAGAAATGAATGTTTGTAGGATTTATATTTCAAACGCCTATGAAATACCCATATTTTAAAGGATTCTGAAAATTCATTTAGCAAAGGTCTGTTCATAAGTGAGTTTCTGGTTATATTTTATATTTAAAATAATTTCCGGAGATTATGTCATTAAAAATAGTTTTTGTGGTTTGAATGAGAGGATATTTCAGTTACAATTCTTGCCTTCTTATTTTTATGCCCTCTTAATTATTAGAAGTGAATTTCCAGAATTCAGTACTTTGAAGAGGATATCAATTCTTTCTTTTCATTAACACTTACATAATTAGATATGAACTTACCCCCCCTTTTTTTCCCCAGTACAACTTTTCATCCTCCTAGGCATTCAATTGGATTTATCCTTTCAAGTATATAATTATTGAGCAAATATTAATGAGTATTATTTGCACATCATTGTTTTGGACATTTTAGAGGGAATTTGCAATCTGGGTGAGCAAACAAGATTACATTTATAAAGAGATGTCACATTGTAAGTGTCAATTTCAGAGATGGAGGCTATCCCTATGCTATGGAACAGTCTAAGGGATAATGTGTATATGGAATGGCCAAAAGGAAATGACCATTTTACGTAGGCAGAGGGGGAAAAAATGGGGCGGTGATGGGAAAACAGTCAGAGGTACTGACTTACAAAAAAGCTAGACATGCTGAGGGGCTGGATGAGGTTTGTTTTAGCTGGAAAAAAAAAAAAGCCCTTTTCAAGTAAATGATGAGAAATAATATTTTATGTGTGGTGATTGTGTTAATTTCAGGCAACAGAGTTTCAGCTTGAGGCAAGAAGAGGTAGACAATAATTAAAGAGGTACTGAAATGAAATTATGAAAGGCTGAAATACTTTTCAAATAACTTGGATGGAATTTGGAGAATGGATTTAAGAAGGCCAGGTGGGATTATAGTGTGAGTATGTCATCCTCACACAGGAGAGGCTTTCATTGGGGTGGTGGTAGTGGAGATAATTGAAAAGTTAGAATCTAATGGACCTCAGATGAATCATGCTTTCATTAGGGTAATTCTAACCATAGAGATAGAATCAGTGGGGAAAAAAAGGAAGAAAGAGTTGACTATTCCTCAACATTGAAAAAACAAATATCCTTGATAGCAAAGAGCCTTAGGAGTTACAAGTATTCAGGAATTGCCTAATTGTTGTTATTAGATATTTGCTACTATTATTATGGAATAATTATTCTGCTAAATCCTTTATATTCATTGTCTAAATTAAAAACTGAGAGTGGTTTTATGGTGTTTTAATATCAATCAAACATGGATGTTTTCTCTCAATTTTATTTTGTTTTATTTTTTATATTTATTTTTTAAAGATTAATTTATTTTAGAGAGTGAGTGAATGATAGCATGAGCAAAGGGAGGGGCAGGAGAGAGATAGAGACTCAAGCAGACTCCCCCATTGAGCACGGAGCCCAACACTGGGCTGGATACAGCGTTTGATCTCAGGACCCTGAGATCATGACCTGAGCTGACACTTAACTGCTTGAGCCACCCCTGTGCCCCTTTCTCTCAGTTTAAAAAAGATACTATCTGCAGTTCATTTCGTTGAAGAGGTTAGTAAATTTTTTCAGTAACACATATTATATATTCATTCATTGTCTTTTATTTAAAATATTGTTTCTAACATATACCGATTAATATTCTATACCAAGATTAGTTTATGAGCCCCTTCCTTCCCTCACTTTACCCTTCCTTCCTTCCTCTCTCTCTTCCTTTCTTCCTCCCTCCCTTCCTTCCTTCTTTTCTTTTTTTGTTTATGAATGCCTCATCTTTTCATCTTGTTCCTGTGATTAATCTTTTTGTTCTCTTTGTATATGTACTTACTATCTTAAATATATTAAAATTTATTATGATTTCTAAATCATAATAGAAAATGTGATTTAAAATATTTCATATCATAAATAGAAAACCTGTTGACTTGCTGTGGTGTTATATTGTCTCTAGTCAGCTCACAAAACTTTCTTAGTAATTGTGATAATTTCTAGTTTATTTTCTTGAGTTTTCAAAGTGGCAAATCTATCTCTTATGAATAATGATAAAGTTATCTCTTTCTTTGCCCAATGTAAACTTTATTCATTTTTGTCTCACTATCCTAACTACAACTTCTTAAAGTATATTGAATAATAAAAGTATTAGTAGACATTCTTTTTTTAGGAGTATATTTATGTTACGAGTTAAACATACTGTTAGTTATTGATTTCAGATCTGTATAGTAAGTGGTCTGTATATATTTGGTAACAAATTCTGAGATGTTGGAATTTTTTTATTTAAAAAAATTACTTTTATTATAGGACCCTTCATCAATTAACAAGATGATTAGTTTTTCTTTTCTTACCTGCTGAGATAGATGATAATAGCAAGTATATTGCATTTCAGACAACCTTGAAATAAAGTCAACTTAGTCATGATGTTTATTAATATTAATTTAATGTAATAGTTGGACAGTCTAGGACTGAGATTTCCTGTCATTGAGTTCTCTTGTTAGATGGTGGTGTCAAAAGTCACACTAGTGAAGTAAATCTCAAAGCTTATATTCTTGTAAGTTTTGGAATTCTTGAAATATAGTTTTTTGAAGATTCTAAAAGAAGTCATTGATAAAAGTTTTTGTTTCTAGCTATATTTTTGGAGAAAACTCATAGTGAAAATCTTTTTAATGTCTTTCAGATTTTTGTCTTAAGGAGTTACTTTTGGTTATATATATTTTCCAAAAAAGTCCATTTTATGTTATTTTTTCAATATATTAGTGTGGCATTCTCTTTTTTCTGTTAGAAAGTTTAGTTTAATTTCTCTGTGTGCTTATATTGTCTTTCTTTATTAGATTTTCCAAAGAGTACTCTGTTTTATTATTCTCTTCTATAATTGTATTTTTAATTGTTTTCTAATTCATTAACTCTACTTTTAATTCATGCTATTCTTGGAATTATTTTGTTGTTCTTATTCTAAATTCTTGAGTTGAAAGTTTAGTTCAATTTTTAATTTCTTTCTAGTCTAATAACTAAAACATTGATAGTTTTAACTATTAATTTAAATGCTGTTTTGTTTGCATTCTGTAAATTGTAATATATGGCACAGTTCTTTAATATTAGAGTCTATAATTGCAGCTTTGATTTCCTCTTTAAGATTTACGTGGCACCTTTGAATTATCAAGTGATTTGGTTTTTAAATTGTATAATTTTTTAATTCAATTCAATACTATTTAATTGTGAGCAAAGGATATAGTTTATGTAACTAGAAGTTTTCTTTTTGAAAAAAAATCATGTGGATTTTCACTAACAAACAAATAGATGAGAAAAGTAACCAATTGTTCCGAAACTTTCTTGAATATCAGAATTATGGGAGACCTTATTAAAACACAATTTCTTGGCTCCACTCTTAGGGCAGCCTCAAACAGTGGGCAAGCGGAACAAGCAGGCACACAGGATAGCAGGCAGGAGGAAGTTTGCTTCACAGAAATCAGGCAGCCTGTGGGTAGGTCTCACCATTGACTGTATCTCAGACAAAATGTTGCGAAGGGGTGTGGCGGGGAGAGAGCACTGCCTGATGTTGTAGGATAAGATGAAGATACAGTCCTCTTCACCATAAGTAGGGGAATAGCCTAAATGCCCAAATGCACCTTAAGGTTTGCTTTATCAGAAGAAACAAAGTGTTACAAGATAATTTACTTACACATATATGGTGCCTTAAGCACAAACTTAACCATTCTCCATGAAAGACCAAAAGAAAGAACAATAGCTAGGATAGGAAAGCTGTTTTCTAAATCCTGTTTAGTAAATCATTCCTTCCAACATCATAATAAAGGAAAGCTATATCAATGAAAAGAAGGTAAATGTTGTTATCAAAGGATGTGCCTGCCATGTGTTTTATTGTACGTGGGTGAAATTCTCTCCAGCATACTACCATTTGTGTTGACATTATCCCTTAGAAATCTTTTACTTCCGAAAATGTACATCTGGTAAGAAAAACTGAGCCAATGACTTGTGCATATATAAATCACTTCATTCTTCCTTTCGGAGGCAATTTCGGTCTGAAGACCTCCCTTGGAAAAAATAAATAAAAAGTAAATGAAATTAAAATAAAAAGGGAAAGTAGAAAAGTTAGAAAACATAGCCCAAATGACAGTAAATGTTAATGATCTGATCACACACGCAAAAATTGTCCTTCAAACTGAAGTGTGTATTAAATAGTAATGGATAGATATACTTCTCTGTGAGATCTGATTTGTCTAGCAAATCCTTACTGACATATACTCTCATTTACTACTATATAGCCTTTTGAAAATGCCATTCCAGCAGAGCATAAAAAAGGTTATTTAGATTAAGTATAGTTACAAGATAAGCAGTATACTGAGTTCATTGGACTTCATGCACACTCATTTAATTTCCACCGCTCCATTACTCTGAATCAAACTGTCCCTGAAAGAACAAAGAGGAAGGAAAAGGGCATTAAAAAACACAAATCACAAAGTAGAGAACATTCTTCTTAAAAACGAAATGGTCTCCATGTGTTACCATTTAATACCATGGAAATACTTTCCTGACTTTTATAGCATGCAAAGAAATTGCACCAATCTATTAAAGAATGCAATAAAAAAAGAGATTTTGAGGTGGGTTAACATCTTCCAGGTCTTTATCATTCTAGATGGGCTTGGAACTTCAAAACACTGTAAAATATTATAAATGGTGTCCATTTGCATCTGTGTGCGGCTTATGGTATAATGAATGTGTGACCGCTTAACCGTTTATTGAATACGGGAAGAAATACGATGAGACCTTCGGTGATATCTTTTAAAACAAGGCCCAAAGCCAGGCTTTAAAGAAAGACAGAGTGCCAAAACAGTCTATCTTCTCCCTTTTCCCTTAACTTTAGTGCCATTAAGTGGCTTTTTGGACTTCGTTTGAAATTCAAGTAATTAATATAACGGGAGAAAATAATTTTTAGAAGGCTAAGGTATTGTGATAAAATATAAACAAGAAAAGCCTAAAGTTTAGAGGACAAAATGACATGGCTAATACCAAAGTTATGCGGGGTGATTTAAGTCATTGTTAAGACCTTTCACATGTTCGGTTTGCATTTGACAGTGGCTGAACTTTATTAGCCTTTAATGGCCTTCATTAAATTATATTTGGTATCTAAGAGGCTATGCATTGAATGGGGATCATGAGGACATTCTCCTTTACTAATATATATACCTCAGCTAAGGAGGTATGACCCTGAGCTTCTTGTTTTAGGGAATAGACTCCTATCTTATTTCAGACTGTGGACAAATGGCAGTTTTTACAGATATTCACTCAGTGGGCTCCCTCCCAGTAACATTTAAACAGTAACTCTCTTAAAAAAAAAAAAAAATTCCCCTATGGATGCTTCCTCTTCCCACAGTGACTGCTGTAGCTTCTCTTGTTCTTTGTCCCGTCTTGTCCTTCTCACAAATGGGAAAACATTCTCTGCATCTTTTCACCTCCAACCCTGTCCCCAACAGACTGATCTATCTTCTTCATCGGCCTTCCCCTGCTCAGCTCACACCAAGGTCACTAGTAATTGACATTTTAAATCACATTTAAACTTTCAGTCACTGTCTTTTATCAGTTACTACTAGATTACTGTATTTGGTAAGGGGAAAAAAAAAACACCTATTTTTTTAAATTATTTTTGCACGTTGCTCGTGAATGTGTAGGCTTGTTTGGGTCTTCTAAACTGGGGACTTATTTTTAGGCAATCCATTCCCCCTCCAGTTTGGTATATGTACCTGTAGCCAGACCCTAAATGCACGAGAACAAAGCCCCTTGGCTGTATCAACACAACGCTAAATAGTTCCTGGCACACAGTAGGCTGTCGTAAACATCTGTTCCCTGGCTGGCTGACACAGCTTCCTTCTGTTCAATAAGTCCATACAGCAAACTGCCTGGAGAACATTTCTTTTAAAAAATTGTATTTGTTGATTGGAGAGAGAGAGAGAGAGCTGGAGGAGAGGGACAAGCAGACTTGGTGCTGAGCACAAAGCTTGACGCGGGGCTCATCTCACAGCCCTGACATCATGTCCTGAGCTGAAAACAAGAGTTGGAGTGTCTCGCTTATTGTGTGTGATATAGAAATAATACATTGCATGTGCGCAATAAAGATTTAGAGTATTGGAAAATATGGAATGCCCTTATAATATTGGGAATCCCTTAGGTCATCATGGTGGGCCTTATGGGAAATTTCAGCTGATTTTGATTCCTTTTTATAAAGGTCAGTCTTTAAAAAGAGAAATTTTCTTTTTAATCCTAAAAGGAGGAGTTCTCATTCCTCAACTGTTTATAAAGGCATGGGGATTGCTATCTGTGTTAACATTAATCTTCTCCATAGTTTACTTGTCAAAAATGATTTATAAATTACCCCTGGTCCTGCCCTGCCTAGGGGGCCTGCAGTTGTCTCAAGGTTCTGTGCACTTACTGGCAATTTATCACTTAAGCATTCATAAATTTGCCCAAATTATTTGGTTTTCATTTGTATTTCTGACTACAACACTTCTTGCTTAAGATAATAAATCCTTTTATCTTAATAGTCCCTTATCCTAATTCTAAGGAGGTCTGTTTTCTATTCATATTTTGGTGTTTGATGAAGGGAAACACAATTCCCTTAAACAGTAGTGCACAAATGTATATAGCATCTAACATGATCCCCCTACACTTTTTAGAACTGAAGAATCCAGTTATTTGTTTCGTCTTCATATCAAAGTCCACAGTCATTTCCTTCTTGCAATTGTTTAAGTCTGTTTCATCTCTGTATTTGAGTAACCATCTGTTCCATTCTAATTGGTTTTTCACATATTACTTATGCCTGGATTTTGCCATCATGTCAAACCTTTAACATGGCCAACTAGTGTCTACTCTGATGGTCAGATTTTTTATGGCGTATGACTATTGTCGGTCTTTCTTTTTTCTTCCTGGGGTATTTGAAGTTTAACAGAGGTCTCACAGAGGACCATGATGAATCCAAATAAGTAACTATTCTTAAGCATTTTGGTATGTAGATGGAGAAAATTGTATTTTCTGAGTGGGATTTTCCTTGGAAGATTCCAATCAACACAACAAGAAATTTTTTCTTGCCTACATATAAACATGGCTTTCCTCAGAGTTTGTGTTAGTAAAAGAGAAAGTTTGTGGCATAGCAAGGAAACATTTGAGCTTTTAAAAACGTAATATCCTTCTGAAGAGTTGCTGGTTGGTTGTAAAATACTGAGGATTTGGGCAAAATCTCCCATGTATAAGCATTAAAAAATACATAATAAATAAATAAGACATAATTTTAAGACCAAGACATATTTAATGTAAGAAATACTGTAACTCAGAAATGAGCCACCTAGATATCCCCAAGTTCTTGGCTCGCTTGAGGTGATAGAACTAGTAAGGTATACATAAAATTGCCTTGTATACCCTTTCCACCAAAAGTGAAAGCCCACCTTAGCTCCCTTTATCTCCGGGGATTTTAGGTGGGGGCTTATATTTCACTGGACTCCCTTGGCCCCAACAACCTTTTCCTACCAAACTGATCTCCAAAGTGTGTATCACCAGTGTATATGCTATTCCATTTCCACAGTAGATTACCCTGCTGCATGCTACCCAATTACACCTGAGAAGAAACTGCCTCTCGGGCAGCAGTTTTTAGTAAGTATTTGAAACAATGGAGAAGGGTTATTGTTCAATAAAGAATCAAAAGCATTATTGGGAGTCATTGATTAGTAAGTAATACATCTACAATACAGCTAAGCATGTCTATTTTTATAACCGCAAAAATACTAAGTGAGTTTGTAATGTTAAAATCTGCATCTTCACCTCAAATTATAATAACTGAAATCTCCTGGAATGTCAGATTCAAAATTAAGAAGTTGCTTGTCATTATAGTGGAGGTGGGTCAACAGTAATATTGTCTAAACAGCATTTAGCAATATGTGAAGCACTGCGGAGATACTACTCAATATGGGGATGATTTTGGAATAGAAAGAACTGTTATTGTTAAGGTTAGCTGCATACGTGTATGTGGAATGTGTATTTGTTTATCCAGTAGTTGGTGTGGAACATGATGTTCAAGATTATATTTAATGCTTTCTGGATAGTCATATCCAAAATAGTGACTGAACATGAAAATTTTCATAATGTAACACATTTAGAAGAAATGAAAAACATCTTATAAACCTGTAGGTTTTCTTTTGACTATACATGAATAAAGTATAAAAATGATTCTAGGAAACTTTAGGAATCCCAAGCTAATCTGACCTTTGTGTTTGCCTGACTGGCTGGCTGTGTAATGCATAGAGCTAGAGAGTCATCAAACAAATTATATATAGCTGAATGACAAAGAAAAATCTCAATATGTATAGAGTAGAACATCTATGCAGCATCTCAACATTAGTCAAAGTTATTAAACAAAATGTTTACAACTATCAATATGCTCATTGTTCAGAAAAATAAAAACATGCAATGCAGTCATTGTTATCTAAAAGCATTTTAATTTTTAAAGATTAGGGGTTTTGGTATTCAAAAATTTTGTCATTCCTTTGCTGTTTCTACAGCTTTAGTTTCTATTTTTCCTTAATCACACATACACAGACATAGTCTCAGTCTCCTCTGAGTCTTATGAGTCATGAGAAATTTAACTTCATTTTTAAATTAGGATTTTTTTTCTTAAACCCGCTGGAAAGAAACAGCAACATAATTTGTTTATACTTGCTGTAAATTATTCGTCATTTAATTTGGAGACTCTGCAATTTGCCAGTAGTGGAAGTAGAGATTAGTAGAGAATCTTTGAACAGTCATATTACCCTTTCTAAAATATAAAACTAGAGAGGTGAACTTACTCTGAATCAGTCCCTTGGGTTTTACTTGAAGATCTAAAACATTTAGAAAATAACAAAGGTAATGTGTTATATATCTGTTAACCCATCACTCTGCCATTTTTGTCCATTTTTAATACAATAATTTTAAAAGTAAAGTTGGATTTTCAATCCTTCACCAGTCCCTGTTAACCTCTTTCACTCACCAGAGGTAACTATATTTTAAATTAATCTGACCACTGGGACTTAATGAACTATATGTATTGCCTGTGTTTCATAAAATGCATGTAAACTTCATCACATAATTTTATCATTATGCTTCATTTTTGCTCAGTATATATTTCTGAGATTTGCCAGTATGTTTTATAGCTGTGAATTAACCCATCATATGGCTACATTTAGATGTTTTGAATTGTTCTCCCTTTCTTGCTTACTTGATTTTCATTTTAGATTTACTCTGATACCACAGTTCATATAATATGTTCTATGATGGAGATGTTTGGCTTCAGTGTTGGTTTTGGATAAATATCGATTTCAACATTTAGCTCTTAGATATTCAGCTAAAATATTTATGTGGTTTATCTGTTGATACATGTGAATATTGGCTTAAATCATATCTTTACACATAAATATGAAGATTGAACTAGATTCTAAAGGGAGTTATCAATCCTCCTCTCTGAGAATTTAAAAAATAGGCAATTGTGATACATTATTCATCCATTTGTTCATTCATTTTTTTTTCTCTTTGGTTTCTCTATTCAGTAACATTCATATCCCATGATAATCACCAATAAAATAGAATGTTGCATCAGTAGATATAATACAAATTGCAGATCTCCATTCCTCTTTCTACAATTACCTGAAGATCATTTTGAATTTAGTGTGTTTAATAAGTGCTTTTTCAAAAGAAATGCACTTTTCTTTAATTAAGTCTTCCAAACGCTGGTGATAGCCACTCAACATAAAATAGTATTTAACTTCTCATGTCAGTTAAGTGTCATTTTCTGATGAGAATTTTTTTAATGGCATCGTTCTATGGAGAAGTGTCTATAATGACTGTTATATTTTTCCCACGTTCCTATCTATAGGGACAAAGGAACAGAGAGCAGGAAGCAACAAAAATATTTGTTTCTATGACCCCAAAATTAGTCTGAATAGAAGAATTGTATTCCAGATACTCTAAATAGAATTGAACCTTGGCTTTTTATAAATTTCAAATGCTGCTGCAGGTTATTTAAAAACACCTCACTTTTGATTCATCACCAGCTGAACTCAGGAGTTGGCTGAAGGGTGACTTTTTATTTTCTATATTCAAACAAAAATGTCAAGTATTTAGACGTGGGCCCAATGAGAAATGTGCAAAATCTTTTCTGAGGAGTATAAAAATAACAAATACTAATATCAGGAATAAAAAAATGACATTTATTAAGTAGTGTTTCTATGGCAGGCACTATAGTCATCTGTATTCATTGGAACTGCTCTGCGGTGGTAGATGCTCTTGCTGTCTGCCCATCACCATTGTACAGGAGAGGAATCTGCTTCTTTGTACAAGTTTATACAACTACTGAATGAGAGATCTAAGATGTAGGTCTTCGTGACCCCACCAGTTACCCATCCACTTTCTTCTACTGCTTCTCTTTAAATTGATAATATCCGAGAAACGTACCCGTTAACTTACTAAACAATGAAATGTTTTGAATCTAGTGGGTACCACGAAGATACACTCAGTGTCCTAGTTTTATAAATGAGGATACTAAGTTATAGAGAAAGATTTGAACAAAGTCCTACACAAAGTGAACCAAGGGCCTAGACTCCAGTGCATAACCTACTGTGCAAACATACTTATTTTCATGTAACGTTTTCTGTAATTCCATGTTTCTTTACAGAACTTCTTTGACTTCCGATAGGATATGTTCCAAGAAGCCCATGGAACTGAAAATGCATTTAATACAATTAACCTGCTGAACATCATAGCTTAGCCTAGCCTACACTCAACATGCTAAGACCATTTAGCCTACAGTTTGGCAAAATAATCTAATAAAAGTCTGTTATAAAAAAGGTGTTGAATATCCCATGTAATTTATTAGATAATATACAGAAAGTGAAAAACAGAAAGTTTGTTTGGGGCCAGAAAGCTTGTAAGCGTACCTGTTGTTTACCCTTGTGATCCCACGGCTGATTAGCAGCTGCCATTCACTGATCTGGCTTCATCATGAGAGAATCGTACCACACATGCTAGTCCAGGAAAGATCCAAATTCAGAATTCAAAGTACAGTTTCCACTGAATGCATGTCACTCTTGTATCATCATAAAGTAAAAAAGAAAACCCCCAAACGCAGGTTGAACCATGGTAAGTTGGGGACCATCTGTATTTAATGGAATCTCATCAGAAAGTTGATTTAGCTGCTCATTTTATTTGTACACCATTCCTATTTCCATTCTTCAGTCCCCAGGACTCCTTTTGCCTTTTGTTTTGAAGCTTGTCTCCTCGCTTGTCAGTAGGGTCCTGGTTTGTGTAGTTACTCATCACACTTTTTCAGCTTCTGCCAGCATACAGGTGAGCATGTGACACACACTTAGTAGCCCAAACTCCACAATCTGCTCAGAGTTCTTAGCCCAGAAATGGACACAAATCCCAACACAAGGGGATCCCATGGATGTGTATAAAGGCCCCGAGAACTATAGGTTCTCCAACTGAATTCATGTCAGTTTAAAGCTGTTTTCAGCCATTTTCTTCAATTCTTCAATAAGAAACAGTAAGATCAACACAGATAATACAGATAACAGTGCAGAAAATGGGGGAGAAACCAAGCAGATAAAAGAAACACATATGTACATGTGTGTGCGTGTGTGTTCACATACACGCACGGATTCAATAATCTCTAAAATAACTCCATCCTTGGTTTCCCATTTACTGAGGCCAATGAAATGCATTTTTGTTTAAACTATTTAGAAATTGACATGATTAAAATATTTGGATATGGGCTTTAAGTTGATAAAGGCATGGGTTACACATTTTATTTATTTCTTAAACATTTCCTTTTACTTTTCCTTTAAAGGCACTATAGGAGGAAAGGGTAATTGCAATGTTAAGTTTATTGGGTGGTATTGCTTTCAAATCTCCATCACCTTTTTCATCCAGGGAGTTTTTCAAAGGTTAGTTTTCTTTACTGTATTTTTTAAATAGTAAAATCGAGTGCCCTGTGTGATTATAGAATTGAATTACCATGTTTTTATTTTCGGAAACAACAGTTAAGTATAATATATTACTGAAATTTATTCAAATAATATTATATATATATAGTTTATTTTTTTAAGGTGTCATATACTTTTGGGACTATGTATTTGTCAAACAGAAATATAATTTACTCAGAAGAGACAGTTTCTGAAGGTATATTAAAGATTCACAGAACTTTTAGGTAGGCTTAATGTTTAATACCTTTTCAACATTGTCTTCAAAATTAAACAAATGATAGAATCCCTTTATAAAGTGAATCATTATATAAATGCAAGTAAGTAAAAATTTATGTCAGGAAATATACATGTGTACCAGAGAAGTTTACCATAGTAAATACATAAGGCTCAGATGGTTGTTTTATATTCTGATAAACTAAAGGATGATGGTATTTTCTGAACATTGCTTTCCATTATTGCTGATACTTGGGATCAAAGAGCATTAAATTAAAACTGTTAATAGTAGGTAATATGATAATTTATATTTATGGAGAATTTATCATCTGTGTTAAGCATTGTACATGCTTTATTTTATTTATTGTTCAGAATCCCTGTCATATGACATGATTTGTTTCTGTGTTTTACAGTGAAAAGGTGAGTTTATAGAGGATACATAACTTGTTGGTGGTGGAGTCTGGCTTGTGCTGAGGTGTAATGACCATGCTCTTAACTTCCAAACAGTACTGTAGCCCAAACATGATCTCTGCCTTTAACTATCATGAAAGATTCCAGTTTTAATCACAACCTTTTGTCAAATTTGTAATAGAAAGAAACAGCTATTTTCTATCCAAGCACTTAACCTAATTGAAAAATATTTGTTCTCTAATATTTGTATAGGTGCAAATGTATGTGCCTGTGTAATGCTGGGTATATGTCCCTAATATACATGCTTAACACTTAAAAATGCATATCAGAGTTCATCTCTTGTATAAGAAATAAGAATTGTGACACTGGCCATTATAAGGTATTAAAAAATTCATGGCAACTTTTGAAAAAAGAGGAATGTTATTAACCTTGGTGTCTTGACCAAATTACAATTCGGGTAATTACATTTGTCTTCCCTAATCTTCTTTTCGACTTTCAATTGGGTAGTGTATTCTTAATGGATTTCATTACCAAGCTTCCCTTAGGATTTAAAATAGGACTTATCTCCTAAGACTGGGTTCACTCCAAATTTATGTTCCCTAACTTCAATTGAGCTGTCACTGAAACTCTTCAATTGTGTGTGCATATGTCTTCAATTCATTCCTCTTTTTTTGTTTTTTCCTTTTTCATTTGGCCCTTCCAAACCATTTCCACTCTCTTCAAGACCCAAACACACATTTCAGCTCAGCTATTATTTTTTTTTTAATGTTTGTTCAAGAAGACATAGTTATCGTTTTTTTTTTTCAATTTATTTATTTTCAGAAAAACAGTATTCATTATTTTTTCACCACACCCAGTGCTCTATGCAAGCTGTGCCCTCTATAATACCCACCACCTGGTACCCCTACCTCCCACCCCCCTGCCATTTCAAACCCCTCAGATTGTTTTTCAGAGTCCATAGTCTCTCATGGTTCATCTCCCCTTCCAATTTACCCAAAAGCACATACCCTCCCCAATGTCCATAACCCTACCCCCCTTCTCCCAACCCCCCTCCCCCCAGCAACCCACAGTTTGTTTCATGAGATTAAGAGTCACTTATGTTTTGTCTCCCTCCCTATCCCATCTTGTTTCATGGATTCTTCTCCTACCCACTTAAGCCCCCATGTTGCATCACCACTCCAACATATCAGGGAGATCATCAGCTATTATTTTTGAATGCCAAGTGTGCAACTACTTTCCTATGTGATGAAGTACAGAGATCAGTTAGGTTTTCTTCTACTTACCATGAGCTCCCACAGAAGAAAGAATTGCTCTTTTAACCCTTTTGGAGATGAATTTACTGGCTACTTCACTGAAAAGATCAGTCATCTAGGGTGTATTTCTGTAGCCTGTCTCTTCCTTGTGAGAATTTCTTCCTGTGACCATACCCTTGACTCTTCAGAACTCCATCATATCATTCTGCCATTTCCTTTTTCCTCATTTCTGGCTATTTTGAAGAAAGGTATGTGGCTTCTTTCCTAAATGGCTGCCTTCATCTATGCTCTTGATCTCTTCTTTCCTTATTGTCCTCTCTCATTCTTTTTTTTTTTTTTTAAAGATTTTTTATTTATTTATTTGAGAGAGAGAGACAGTGAGAGAGAGCATGAGCGAGGAGAAGGTCAGAGAGCGAAGCAGACTTCCCATGGAGCTGGGAGCCCGATGTGGGACTCGATCCCGGGACTCCAGGATCACGCCCTGAGCCGAAGGCAGTCGTCCAACCAACTGAGCCACCCAGGCGTCCCTTAATTCAATCATTTCACTATATTCCATAAACATGTAGAACATTTTTTTCTTATTAAGGGAAAAAAAGCCCATTTCACATTGGTTTCTCCAACCCTCAGGCAATTACCCACTTCCCCCTCCCCCCATTCTTTTATCACTATGTCCTTACTTCCCATTTTTTCATCAGTTCCACACAATATGATTTCTTTTCCCGCTATTCTATTAAAACTGTTCTTTGAAGAAACCAGCAAATTTCAAATTGCAAAATCAATACCTTTTTCTTAGCACGCAGAATTTCTCCGTTGTCTTTAACATTGTTGACTGCCCCTTATTTAGAAAATCCATGGGCTTTTCACTTCCCATTTGTTTTTCTCATCTGATTTTCTCCTCCTGCCTTTGTGACTTCTTTAATTCTTTTGCTTGTTCTCTTCATTTTTCAAATTTTAGTGTAAGGTCTAACCCAGTGTTTTGCTGTTGGCCTTTTTTTCTTTCTACAACTCTTTATTATTGAACAATTTAAGTAACTAGTTCAGGTGAGGGAGAAAGGAAAAAAGGCAACAATGTAGCATTTGCATACTTACTATGTACCAGCCACTGGACTGAATATGTTACATAAAGAATTCCATTTATTCGCTAAAACAAAACCTGGGATATCGTTTATCAGCATTTTACTGGTAAAAAACCAAGGCCAAGTAAGAGCTAAACATATTTTAGGAAGTACTTTTTACATACCTGGCTTTGTATTTTTCTTTCTACTTAAATTGAATTTATTCAGTCATCTCAGACTTAGTATTACTATCTTTAGTGGTTAGTTGTAGTATCTTAGATAAAAGATGATGAATAAGCTATCCACTGTTTCATAGTCAGATTTTATAGTAGGCCCATGATATAAATTCAAATATATCCTTTGTAACATTTTGCTTTGAAACGATTACTCTGTCATATACCTTCATTTACAAAATGTCTCTGGAATAGCTTTTCTGGATAAGGATTCATCACATTTACATGGACATCCTACTGTCATTTTATGTTCCACACATGTAAATAGCTTAATTCTAATCTTTTCTAAAAATGTATTTCTCTATCTGATAGCGCTGACTTTCTGTTTCTTTCAAGGAGGGCTGGCTTTTTATATCAACATTTACGTTTCCATTTTCAGTTCTTTCGCTATAACTTCATTTAGGAACGCATGTGACCACATATCACTGACGTACTGCTCCAGAAAAGGAGTTGGAGAAGAGTGAGCCAAGAATTATGGAATATTTAACTTAATGGTTTAAAGATATACATCTGCATAATATATTGTGTCAAGTAGATGGATGTCCACATGTCAGTGGTCAACATGTGCTGAATAAACAAATGAATGACTAGTTCCAATGATACTAAAATCTTACACATTAATAGATTGGGAGGGAGTTTATTGAAGTCTGAATGGCTTAGATTCACATTTCTAAGAGTCTTCATATTTTGCATAAAGAAGCAGGCTTTTATGGAATGAGTTGTTTTCTCAAAATTCTTATGTAGAAGCCCTTAATGCCCAATATGTCTATATCTAGATATAATCTTTACACGATAAGCAAGGTTAAAGGAGGCCAAAAGGTCCTAATCTGACAGGACCTTATAAGGTGGTCTTACAAGAACAGGAAGATACCTCTCCCTGTCCCCTTTCCGTCCACCATGGGAGGACACAAAAAAGAGGGCCATCTGCAAGTCAGGAGGAGAGCATGGAAACTGAAACTGACCATGCTTGCATATACAGTACTGTACTGTAAATGTATTTTACCTTCCTTATTATTTTCTTAGTAACATCGCCTTTTATTTGGCTTACTTTATTATATGAATATAGTATATGATACACATAACATACCAAAAATGTGTTAATTGGTTGTTTTATATTATTGTAAGACTTCCAGTCGACAGTAGGCTATTTATAGTTAAGTTTTGGGGGAGTCAAAGTTATATGCAGATTTTTGACTTTGCAGGAGGTCACTCCCCTAAGCCCCCCTCCCAGCATTATTCAAGGGTCAGCTGTATATCAAAACCCTCTGAATGAATTTTTTTAAAGATTTTATTTATTTATTTGACAGAGAGAGAGAGACACAGTGAGACAGGAAACACAGCAGAGAGAGTGGGAGAGGGAGAAGCAGGCTTCCTGTGGAGTAGGGAGCCGGATGTGGGACTCCATCCCTGGACTCTGGGATCATGACATGAGCTGAAGGCAGACACTTAACGATTGAGCCACCCAGGCACCCCTCTGAATGAATTTTTAAAAGATAAACATATATATGTATATATATATATATAGAGAGAGAGAGAGAGAGATCCTCTTATACATTGAAAGGAGCTTTTCATCTTAAAGTTTTTACAGCTTTTTCTTGAAGTTTTTTAAACCCCCATCATTTCTTTGATGCTGTATACAAATTTTCTTCAAGTCCTATTTGTAATGATCTAGACTTGTGGTAATGAGTAAAATTGGGAAACAGGTCTCTGTGAGTGAGATTTCCCACAGAAAACTGTTGTGATTATCTCTCCTGAGAAAATAGGAATGAAATCATATTGAAGATATTGGTGTTCATCCTGAGTTTGCTATAGTTTAAAAATTTTAGATGAGTCAGAAAAGAATTAGTCTTTTGATTTTGAGGTAGTATATGAATTTGTATCACTAATTATTTTCTAAAAGTTGATCCAGTTAAGTAAAATAAAACATATCGGTTTTGTGTTGGAGGGCTAATCCAATCCCAGCATTCTTGACTTCTTAATTGCTCACATCTGTCTTCCTTCCTTCTTTCCTTCCTTCCTTCCTTCCTTCCTTCTTTCCTATTTTTATTTGTTTCTTTGTTTTTGGAAGGGAGTTTATTTATCATCTACTATTATTCATAGGTCTTATTAATTGTTGTTTATTTCATTGCTTGTCTGCCAGCCTTGCTCAAATACAAGCTCTGAGGGTAAATATCTTGATATGTTCAGTTCCCACATGGAACAGCTCTTGGTCAGTGGTCAACGTATGCTGAATAAACAAATGAATGACTAGTTCCATTCTCCCTTGCCAAGGTCTAGGGAGAAATAAGCCCCCAACCAATGTACTTGGAGATACAGGGAAATGAGAATGTCTGCTTCTGAAGACCAAGACCACATGAGAGGATGGAGGAGGAGGAAATCCAAACGCGAAACTTGTCACAGCTAGTGATTTCTGTGACGCCAGCTTCTATTTCAATGATTCTGTTATTATGACAGCCCTAAAGAATAAGCCAAACATTAAAATATTAGGGATGGTGTAAATTATGACCCCAAAAGGGTTAGTAACCCTATATTCAAAAACATCCATATCCATCCTTAAGAAGAGTCTTAGAGAACTAGGAATGGAAAAGGGGAATGTGTAATTTTGTTGCTTTGCCTCCTATCATTGCTATCTCAGAGCCCCCCACACCCCCACCACGTGTGCTCTTGGTTTTTAAAAGAGCTCCCTGGAGTTGAATGGTGAGTGGAATAGGAGGATGCAGAAGCTGGTCCGCACTTGCTCATTCTATTCCAAAAGCCATTCTGCAGTTTGTTCTCATGGAACCTCAGCAGAAGCACTCACGTTATTCCCCTGGAGCTGAGCAGAGCTGTATTAAGGGGCTTACTCAAGTTTCAAGGTTTAGGAAATTGGGTGGTGGGTCCACAAATTGTGCATCCTGACTTTTGATCTCTGTCTTCCGTATTCTTTTTTCAGATCTGTCTCATAACTTAACTAATTCTGTAAGATGGGTTTTGTCCTTTTATTCATCACGTATTCTTTTACTCAGAAAAGAAGAGGATTTAATCACAGAGTTTGCAAATCAGCATTCTCGGGTTCAAATTTAGGTCTTGCACTTAATACTTCCATGATATTGAGAAAATTACCCCGGCTCTCTGTCACTCTCTTTTCACATCTCTAAAATACCAGGCATTATTATTGTTTCTGAAGTCACTTGTTTTAAAATTTATTCACAATGTATCATTTTCTGTGTTCTTTATTATTTCTTGAATATTAATCTTCCTTCTAAGTTCACTCTCCTTCTGTCGGAACCATTTACTTAGAAATTTATTTTCTTATGAATGTGGTGATGACAAACTCCTAGTTTTTGTTTGCCTGCTCTTGTTCTTGAAATAAATTTTCACTGCTCACAGTATACAGATTTGAGAGAGATTTTCTTTTAGTGCGTTGAAGATATGATGCCACCATCTTCTGGTTTTCACTATCATGGGAGGGAAGGAAGCTGTCGGTATAATCATTGCACCGTGAAAACGAATCCGCTTCATTCTGCCTGCCTTTATGATCTCTTTTTTGGGATAGTCTGTTGAACTGTGTGTATGTGGGGATGGGTATCTTGTTTGAGCTTTGTTTATCTTGCTTGAGCTTTGCTGGGCTTCAATGGTTTTTTTTATTTCATTGGTTCTGGAAATTTTTTACATTAGATCTTCAAATACTTTCTGTGTCATGTTCTCTCTCTTTTCTACTTCTAGAATGAAAACTACGTGCTTATTGGGACACCTGGGTGGCTCAGTCAATTAGAAGTCTGCCATCAGCTCAGGTCATGACCCCAGGGTCCTGGGATGGAGTCCTATTTGGCGCTGGCTCCTTGCTCAGCGGGGAGCCTGCTTCTCCCTCTGCCTGCTGCTTCCCATACGCGTGCTCTCTCTCTCTCTGACAAATAAAGTAATAAAATACTTTTAAAAGATTTAAAAAATACATCAAATTATGTGCTCATTAAACTTGCTTAGTTTTTCATATATTAACATCTTGCGTATTTTATCTTTTTGTTGTACTCTTCCCTTATAGCTATAATGTAGTTTAATAATTCCATAATTTATCTGTGTAAAAACTGTCCACTGTGTTCTCATTCTAGTTATTCAGGTTTTAATTTCTAACAGTTTTATTGAGTTACTTTTCAAATATCTTTGATTATTCTTTATTTTTTCTTGCTTGCTATAAATATTTCGAGCTTAGATTTTATGTTATTAAGCATAATCATTAGTTATGTTAAAATCTTTGTGTGTAATTTATTACCTAAAATTTTCTGGGGTCTCCTGGGTGGCTCAGTTGGTTAAATGTCTGCCTTAAGCTTAGGTCATGATCCTGGTGTGCTGGGATTGAGCCCCAGGTCAAGCTCCCTGCTCAGTGGGAAGTCTATTTCTCTCTCTGTCCTACCCCTCATTGTGCCTTCTCTCTCTCAAATAAATAAATAAGACCTTCAAAAATTTTTTTCTGGATAACTTTCTTTTGTCAGTTGCTGGCTTTTGTTCATGGTGCCTTATTTCCTTCCATTCTTATTTTTGTTGCTCCCCTTTCTAAGACACACAGAGAAATGTAGAGACAGGGAAAAAGATTATGGTACTGTACTATATTTATCAAAAACAAACTACATATAAGGAGACCCATGAAGTTCAAACCCTTGTTGTTCAGTGAGCAACTACACACACTCACATATTTGTGAGTGTGTATTGTTGTCCTATGATTGCCATAACAAATCACACAAACTGGGTCCCATAAAACAAAATTTATTCTCTCACAATTCTGGGGGCCATATATCCAAAATTAAGGTGTTGGGCCACACTCGCTCCAGAGGTCTAGGGGAGAATCCTTCCTTGCCTCTTCCAAGTTCTCATGATGTCAGTATTCACTGGCTTCCTTGGATCGTGACCACATCACTCCAACCTCTGCCTCTGTCTTCACATTGCCTTTCTACTATGTGTGGCTTTCCCTCTTCTTTGTGTTTCTTATGAAGACATTTGTCATTTTATTTAGGGCCTGTTACTGATGGGAGGGTCTGTATTGTGTGGATGGAGGTGCCAGTTCTTGGATTCCCCACAAAATGTTTATGTGAGCACCCATTCAACCTACTGCGGGGGCTTTGATATTTATTTTGATAATCGTATTTTTATTTCAAGGTCTTAAAGCTTTATATCTTTGCCATGGTTCTTCCTTATGTCCTATCAGTACATGCAATGAAAATATTTTAGAAAGTAAAATACAGAAAAACAATGTAATTTTACAAATTGTAACATGAACCATCTGAAAATATTGACTGAACTTCATATCTTTTGGGGAAAATAATTGGTTAATTTTGATGAAAATAGAACATAGCTTATATAATTGACTTGATTTTCTTCACTCCTGCCATGAATCCCAGTAGTTACTCAGACAACCTTCTGTTTCTGCATAAAATTAAATGTTATATAAAATACCAGTAAGAAGTAAAAGGTCAAAGTGATACCTTTATTCTTTTTTTTTGTCACATTGTCGCAAAGGACAAAAATAATAGAAAAGGTCTGGAAACATTGAAGCATCGATATCATAGAATAAAAATGAAAAAGAAAGAATTTTAATAAAATGAAAAGGAAACATTTATGCAGAACAGAAATAAAACAAAAACATGACATACTAAAGGGTTAAGGCATAAATGAATTAGGTATTTGAAAACCTGATGAATATGTAGGCTATGTCTTGGATTTTCTGCTTCCCTCCTGACATTCATGTATCTGGCCTCACTACCTCAGAGAATTCTGGGTGTTGGAAAACTCTTTTGCCACTCTGGACATTTCAGACCTCTTCACATCTCCAGGACAATGATCTATTATGTACCAATGGCAAGTCAAAATGGCCATTAGTAAGAATACAGAAGACCCTCTGACAACATTTACTTACCGGCAGCTACTCTATTCTGAGCTGATCATTTCCTTCACTCTTAAAACTTGCCTTTCAGTACTGCACTGAGGCCCATTTTCCTCTCTAAGGAAGCTGTATTGCATTTGATTGAGTCTCCCTTTCTCTGAGAGTGACCAGTGTAGATTTATCTCTTTCCTCTCGTCTTTCCTCTGTGTAAGGTCGCACAACTTTTCTGCTCCAACTGCAAAACTGCACTCAGGTCCTTTGGTTCTCTCTGTTCTTGAACAATAAATATATTACCTCAATTCAATAACAGATTAAAACAGAAAAGCAAAAGCAAATTTGCTGATTTAAAAATGATCATTTGTCCATGTTCTTTTTTTATGCCTTTCAAAAGAGAAGGAAAGTTCTCTGGCAGAAAATAGGTGATCCCAAGGGGATGTTGGGCATGTTTAATAAAAACAGAGCTGTTTGATCAGTTGGCTTCTGCATAATTGAGAGGAAAAGCTTTGCTGTCAGTTGCATCCAGCTTTTATAATGGCTCAAAAATATCTTCATAAAAATCAACCTTTTAAAATTATATAGCCAAAGCCATAGCATCCTACTTCATTGTCTGTATTCAATAAAGGTTTAAAAGACAAATGAAAAGATCATTATTGAGTTTTCATTCTCACCTGAAATCATTTGCTGGTGGTAAAATCGGTCAACGTGCCAGAGATGAGTTCTAATGGAGACTGACATTAACTCACGGTGAGGCCACTAAATCAGAAAGAACCAATCAATTGTGTTCTGCATCTTGGGTTTCATTTTTCCAACTTATATGTTACGTCTGAGTGTCACTCTTTTCCTTGTCAGTGAGTACTGAGTTGGAATTTAGTAATATGAGAATATAAAATATTCAGTAATCTCTGAGTGGCCAGAGAAAGCTGGTGTGACTTGATATTCTATTTCTAGGATAATTTCCGCCCCCCCGGGAGTTTGGGACAAAGCATGTAAGAAGATGCTATGACCTTTGGAGGAAAACCCAATCCAAATTTAAGAGGGTGTTATCTTGGGCTCAAGCTCTTTGCAAATCTACTTTAAATATTTAGCTATTTTGTTAGGTAATAAGAGTATTACAGTTTTAATCTCTGCTGTGATTTAGAAAGGAATAAAGAAGTAGTGATCTGTTTACAGTACATATTAACTAAATGCATTCATTTGCATAATACCTCTTTAG
Source organism: Neogale vison (assembly GCF_020171115.1). Classification (NCBI taxonomy): domain Eukaryota; kingdom Metazoa; phylum Chordata; class Mammalia; order Carnivora; family Mustelidae; genus Neogale; species Neogale vison. The sequence goes on from NC_058091.1 coordinate 292,950,717, forward strand.
GGATGGACTACATCATTCAGTGATTTCTATATGTGGAACTACAGGGATATTTTAGGCTTCAGTGACACTGAGGTCTTAACTTAAATTCTATTAGATTAGCTCGACAACATTTCCTGATTAAAAATTCCCATTAGTGGTAAGACAACTTCTGAGAAGCACTTTTCACCTTATGGTGCCAGCAACTGGGGAGAATAAATATTCTTGTTTGAAAGTGAATTCCATATAGAAAGGCATGTGGTTACTTTTAGAGATATGAAAAGAAACAGCTTCTGACGTGGAGGAATTTAAATGTTCTGTAGGAAAAAAAATCCACCACCCAACTCCATGCTTTTTTAAATATTTAAATTCCAAATTTCTAATTGAAAGTCTGCAAATTCTAATTCTGTGGCAGATTTCAACTTTGACACCTTCATTAAAAAATGGAAGTGTTGATAGTTCTTGATTGTAAGCTGCTGGTCTTACTTTTAATTGTGTAGGTGTTTGTGGTGGATTACATTCCAATTTCCAAATGTTTCCTTCCTTCCCCTGTAAAAACACCCTCCCCCTCCATAATCAGGCTTGATCATGTGGTTTTTATTAGTCTTCCATAGGAGAAGATTTCTTCTCCATCCATTGACTGAAACCTTTGTGACTTGGTTTAGGCAATGAGTTGTGAGAAGCAGCGATGCATGTTCCTTTCAAGAAAAAGTTTAAAAACCACCAGCAATCTGCCATATCTTTTCCTCTGCCATGGAAACAGCAATATCCTGACCTAGGGTAACTCCTCATCTAAAATTCAGCAGAACAGAACTTCTGTTTTACCTCATAAATGATAGTGTTTCCCATGTGTATTACTTTCAGTGCAACTACTGCATGACTAGTACTAATCTCTCATCTGAGGTCATTACTGTCCATTAATCAAAGTGCATAGCACTACCTTAAGGCAGGTGTTAACATATGGTAAAGGACAGTGACATTAGGGTATAGAGCAAGCATTTTGTATTTGTATCCTCCTTGGGAGGATGGAGTTGCCTCCCATGCCTTCCTGCCTGCTTTGAATTTTCAATTTTTTCTAATATATGTATATTTATTTGATGTATTTGTTTCAAGTTTTGGCTCTTATTTATAGGATATACTATATTAAAGTAAAGGCATTCATAACATCTAAATTATGTTGCTCCAAAGTGAAATAAAAATGAAGAAAGTCTGCTGTGAGGGAGAATTAGAATCAGTTATATTAGACAGAATGAGAAACGAGAATTGAAAGAGAATGTAAAATCAAAGAAACAAGGAAGAAATAAGAAGGCCATACAAAAAGAAAAATGAGATGATTTTAGCCATTAGAATTTTCTAGAGATATGATTTTAAAACAATCGCCAAATATTAAACGGATGCATAATTCTGAGAATATGAAGAAAAGTAGCTCAGAGATACTCAAATGAAAGCTATCTATTTGAATATGGACACAGTTGGGAAAAAAGGAAAACCAAGAAACAACACCTCCCTCTCCCCCATTTAAGTCTATTCTTTCAAGTCATTGTCTTTGAAAGAGTTTAAAGGTGATATAAAATCCTTGGATGATTTTGTGTTCTCTGAAATCTTCAAATTATGTTTTCCAGGGTTATGGAATTCAAGGTGGGTCCTAGAAAAGAACTTGTGGTCATCTGTACCTTAAGAAAGACAAAATTTCTTGTTTTTAAAATTTTTACTTTTTTTATTAACATATAATGTTTTATTAGCCCCAGGGGTACAGGTCTGTGAATTGCCAGATTTACACATTTCACGGCACTCACCATAGCACATACCCTTCCCAATCTCCCTACCATCCTCCCCCCAGCAACCCTGTTTGTTTTGTGAGATTAAGAGTCTCTTAATGGTTTGTCTCCCTCCCAATCCCATCTTGTTTCATTTTTTTTTTTTTCCTACCCACCAAACCCCCCACGTTGCCTCTCAACTTCCTCATATCAGGGAGATCATATGATAATTAAGAAAGACAAAATTTCTTAAGACAACATTCAGAGACATCTCTGAATAAGTGAAATCAAGCACATTCATATTGTGCCTTCACACTCTTTATTTTGTTTTCCTGGCTGGACAATAAAGTCCATTTGGCCTCGTCCATTTTGAGGAATCAAGAGCATATTGAAATTCTCTCACCTCTGTTTCTGACTGTAATCTGCTGCCGCAGCTGCAAGTGTGAGGTGTAGAAAATGGGAAAAGAAGGAATATGTTGAAAAACGCTAACACCAGGACAAGGGTGTACTTTTTAACTGGCACGGAATAGACAGTGACCGGTCAGAATGGGATGGGGCACTAATTAACGGTAAGACATGTATCAGCCCTTACCTGTAGACAACCAGTTCTGAAACTTGCCAACAAGACCTCTGGGTTAGAAACTGTCTTACTGAGAAGCTGGGTGAGTTCACCAAAGTGGCCACAAAGTTCTCATAGAATTTGCTTTTAACTTTTTCTTCTTATAGTTCCAGAGTAAAAATATCTGTCTCCGTTCTCATCAGCCTTCTTTCCCTGTCGAGTTAAAATCAGAACAGATCTAGAATAGTATAAAATTGGCATTTATATATTAGTGTAACTCCACCCCTGAACTTGGTCTAGTTCATCTAGTGACCCACGATCAGGAATCTCAGAGGTCAGAAGAACAGCAGTAAAAGGAGGAGCCAGCAACTTCCCTGAGTAAAAGCCAAAACCTAAGACTGTCCAGCTGAGGTCAGAGTGTTTTCCTTCTCCTGGATAGCAAAACCTTATCATGGTTAAGAGCATGATCTATGCAAATTAGAATGCCTGGATTTGAATCTGCCAATCTGTATGACCTTGCCAAGCTATTTAAATGTTTTGTACCTCAGTTTACTTCATCTGTAAAATGGGAAATACTGTATTAGCTACTCCATAGTGTTTGGGGAAGAATTAAATAAATCTGTAAGGAATCTATAAAAGTACCTGCCACATACCATACACTATATATGTGCGTTAATACTATATTAATGGTATTTTCCTCTGTGTTGTCCCCTTTAGTTTCTTGGTTCTGGCTTTAATTTCCATTCTTAGTTGTAATAAAAATATTCTCACCTGTAGATTGGCCATCTTTACCTTCTCTCAACAACTATTTTTAGCCTGAGCTCTTCTAGCAACTAGATGAAGGTAGAAAGCAAACACATGTGCTATTTAACTCCCCTTCACAAAAGGGAATTAGATAGAGGACTCGGGGAGACATCTCAGATCTTGGACCTTCTGCGGACAAGAATGTAAAAACATCCAGGTGAAGCTGGATATTATTTGAGTATATATGTATGAGTTGCATTCATTAAAGTGAAAATTAAATACAACATAGAATGAGAAAAATTATCAGTGGCAGTGTTTATTTCAAAAATCACAAAACCAACATAAGAAAACTGTAGAAATGTACACAGTTCAAAAGTATTTTTTGGTAAACTTCTTACGTCTATTTTGATTATATCATGACTGAAAACATTGTGTCATGCTTTAAATTGGTAAATAAGAAACAGACCTTCATGGATGTTTAATTTCCTGTTTATAACACACCTTTCATTAAATGACACTATTTACTATGTTGGTCTTTATTTTGCCGGGATTTTGCCAATTTCCATTCCAAAGCACATAGCACTCAGAGTGACTTGTCCTGTTACTTCTTTTAGAGACTGGTTTCCCACTTTGGCAGGAAATATAGTCAAATCCATATGACACTAAAATATATTTCAAGAAAGCTATTTTTGAAAAGGGGAGGCATATGACTTAGGAAATTTTTCTTTCTCTCTGAGATGTCACTCCTTGTTCTCCTTATAAGTCTACTTTACTGGTTATTTTTTATTCCTCTTTCTTGGTTTCTTCTGCTTTCCTTTTTAATATTGATGCTATTTTAAGAAGTCCTCATCCTCTCCTATTCTCTTAAGTGCTCTTTCTCCATGTCAGCTTATCTAACAATGCTCCCACTCTTGTTTTGCTAATAGACAGTTGTTTTCTGGAGAACTTTCCCAAAATATATGAAATGTTGGCAACAGAAGGTTGAGCTTCATACTCCATAGAAATAGAGACCCAAATATTTGATTGAAAACCTAACCCCAGAAGTAGTATGAAGAAAGTCATTGAGTCTAGTTTTGGAAATCTTAGAAATATTTTTTTCTATGATTGTTAAAAACAGATTTTAAAAAAATTGGTTATACATTTTTGATGAGTTGTCCAACTGGATCAGTTTATCTTAAAAACTTTAGTCTGTGATTATGGGATTTTTATTGTCTTTAAATTTCAAGTACCACCTAACCTGCATCAGTGGCTAGAGATACTTGAGATAAAAAAGAAAAATGAGAATTTTCTTATACAGAAAAAGAAGAATGTAAAGGACAAGGGGGTAGGGTGGGAAGACTTTGTAGAACTACAAAGGAAAGGCAGAAGGTACTCTCAGAAGCTTCATGTTGTTTAGCAAAGCATTTCTTTGCAGTTGATTTTGCTATATGGGGGAGTGTGTGAAAAGTAATTTGAAGGGAGAGATGACACATAGCTTTTAATTCACCCAAGGTCTGTAAGGCATATATGTTGACCTCTAAATTACCTCTTAACAAGTAAACAGGTTGAAAAAATAGAGTAAGTCATCAGTGATAATGCTACAAGATGAAAATTCTGGAGAATAAACTTCCTCTGCCATCTACCTAAGGTCCTAGACATGTCAGCGGCCATGAGAGTACATTCTATGCAGTAGAATCCAATGTGGTTCAGAAAGACTATTATGCCTGAAGTTTGGGGACATATGAAACTCAATAGCAGTTAAGAATAGTTTTAAATATAACCTATTATACCTAAGTATATCTTTCTTATCCATCATGGTAAAAGCATATAAATGTTTATACCACTGTTTTTCAACTTGAGTAGGTTGTTTTGTTCTTATGAAACCAACCCAAGACCCTAAATAACTTACGTAAACATGGCTGACTCCACCCACATGGCAAACTTACTTGGAAAATGACCTGATTTTACAAGTGTGCTTCAGTAAAGAAACATATATTCATAATGGTAGTGAGTTTTTCTGTCCTATTTTAATAATTCTTTCTCCATATAAGTTCTAATCCTCCCTGCCTAATTGGCAACCAGTAAAATATGTACAATCAGAAGCATATAGGCAAGAAACTTCCCAATGTAAAATAGTCCCAGAATGCTTTTTGAGAATCACTGAGAAGGATCCAGCCTCCCCCTCCCATCATTAGTCATTGAAAGAACTGTGCAAACAACCATTCTTTATAAATATGAATCAGGAGGAGATCAAATATGTGTATGTATTAGTATATGCAGTCGACACACATATATATACAAATTTGGTCACCTCATATATATCAAGACTTTCTAAGTACAAGTATTATATTCTTAAGAATAATAAAACAAAAACAAAACAAAACAAAAGAATAATAAAACATAAGAATATGAGTATAGTAGATCTAACATATATAAAAGAGGAGATTTGGCATGAATGCAAATACCTAGGATATAATGTAAAATCTAGATAACATAAGAAACTTTATAATTAATTGAGGGAGGTAGGGTGAGTAATGGTTTTTGAGTTAAACTTAACAGTGAAGGACATTTTGGGGCACCTGGGAGGCGCAGTTGGTTAAGCATGACTCTTGGTGTCTGCTCAGGTCCTGATCTTAAGGGTCCTGAAAGTCAGTCAAGCATGTGGCTCAGTATTCAGCATGGGAGTCTTCCTGAGACTTTCTCTTCCTCTCCCACTGCCCCCTCCCATGCTCTCTCCTCTCACTTCAAAATAAATAAATAAATCTTTTTAAAAAAGTAGTGAAGAACATGTAGCTAAATACAAATACTGGCTAAACAATTGTAGGCAAAGGAATAGAATAAACGAAGGCATAGTAGAAAATAGATGGATGAATGAATGTCTGGGGAATTTCAACTTTATTTATAAAAAGTCAACACCATTCAACGTGTTCCATTCAATGTGTTAAGTAAGGAGAATGTAAGAATGAGTACGGGGTGCTGAGGCAAAGGCATGTTCAGAAGTATTTGCAGAAACATAAATATAGCCATAGCTGAAAAGGAATCAAATGGGAGAGGAGAAGAAGGTGAAGTAGTACTCCAAAGTTTTTGACCAGCTTTGTTGCAAAGAGAAAGATTTTTAAGAAAATGTTGGGAATTATTATAATGATATGGATTTGGATCATGTACACAGTATCTAGTATCAGAAGCAATGGGAAGTCATCAGATCATTCTTTATAATAAAATTAACTGCCATTTATTAAATCTTAATTATGTTCTGCTTTGCTTGGTGCTTCACATGTTATTTTATTAATTCTCACAACTCTTGGAAGCACAGATTATCATTTGCATCCCCTGCCCCATTTACAGAGCTGGAAGTGGTGATCCCACAAAACATACACAACTCGTCAAAATGTACTCAATTAGCAGGTGGCTGCCTGGAGATTGACTATATTCAAGCTCAAGACTTGACATGCTCTTTGCTACTGCTGTTTGCTTCTCCCTCAAGGCAATTAGTTTAGTAAGATAAAGGAAAAAGACAAAAACATGGGAATTCTCATAATGAGGTGGGATGTAGGGATTTAGATTGGATAGGGAGAAGGCACCTTAAAACTGAAGACCTAGTTGGAGAAATGAGAAAAGAACCACACATTTTGTTTCATCATTTCATGGAAGGAGCAAGAGAAGTTCCATTCCACTTGAGTGGAGGAATGAATAATCACAGAAAGGTCAAGAGATACAGGCGAAGTAAGAGAAGTTATATTAAGATGATTACCTTGAAAGCAGTTGTTCCCAAATGGCCTTAGGGGTTTTTATAGGGTCATTAGAAACCTGTTGAGGTATTGCCTCTTCCAAAGACAGTTCTTAGTAATACAGATGCCAATTTTAAACTTTCCTCATAGAACAAACCAGGAAAAAGATGGGTTACCAAAACAAACCAATGTAGACACTATGATATTGAAATCTCTCCTGTGATGACATTTAAAAGCAGAAAAATGATGATGAGCATTTTTCAAATTGAGTAGGTTGTTTGGTTATTTTTTCAGTAAGAAACCTGAGATTCTAAATAATTTCTCCAAAAATGGATAGGTTTACACAGCAAGCTTATTTATAAAATGGCCGGTTCTGGAATGTGTGTTCTAGTAAAAACAAGATAGACACACACACGTGCAGTTTTAAAACTGTGATAAATTTGTAAGTTTCAGTGATATTTCAAATACTCATGGTATTATCAAAAGCTGAGCTCTGTTGAAAGAATGGCTGATTTGTATTATCAGTTGCACTTCAGCCTCATCTTCCAGACTGACTATGGAGTGTTTGAACCCAGACATCAGATGGGATTATAACAAGGGTAGCAACCATGTAGTTTTACAGAAAGAAGACCGGGGCTTAACTCCTCTTTGTTCTTTACTAACTAGTGACTATAGGCACCCACTTAAATTCTCCATGACTCATCTATAAAGTGAGAATAACATGGAAACTTCATCTATAAAATGGGAACAAATGGGGTTGTGTGGTAATATTTGTGAAAATGCTATATAGATTGGGAATTATTTTTAAAATATGTGAAAATATTTTAAAAATTATTTTTATAAAAATATTAAAAAATTTTGTCACTGTTTGTTTCTGAGGTATAGAGTCTTTCTACTTTGTTGTTGTTGTTGTTATTTATATTAGCAATCCATGGTCTTAAAGTGAAAATTTGAAAAACAAGACCAGCTATAAAAGGTTCTTTTTTCATATTTTAATTTTATTTTTCTTACGTAGTAGCCAAAATCTCCACCAAAGGAAAAATGGGTCAGTTGGAGAACATAGATTTTTTTATTAAAGCAATAATACATTATAGGAAAAAACCTTTAGGGTTATGGGATCATTTTTCATTCTCAATCGAGTTTTAATTTAAGGGTGTGTGTGTGTGTGTGTATGTGTGTGTGTGTTTTATTATTTTCTGAATCAGGTACTCGAACAATAAGACTAAAATGACACATTACCCAAAGTTATAAATAAAGAGTACAATTTAGTGTGATTTTTCCTCTAAACTATTCATGAATTATATAAATTTTTTTTTTTTTAATCTTTCCAATCAATGTTTTCCTTATGTCCAGGAAAGAAAGAAGTCCTTGTAAAGAGCAGCCAGCATTTTACAATTTCCTTCTGCCTCCCTGACACTTGTGTGGCTCTTAATGTTGCTATTGAATGCTTCCCCCCTGCAGAACGCAGAATCATGATCGGAAATTTCATTGTTTGACTTTCTGTAACACCCTACTGAAGACAGTACATTTAATCATTGTGTTTTGCAGATTAGATAAGGCTTCATCCTGGCTTTTTCTTTTCCTCCAGCAATTTAATATCGTGGTTGGCTTGCACACTTGTAATTAAAAAGTGACTTATGGAAGTGCACTGCAAACAAGACACCCACACCCCTTAGCAACCAGCGCTGGTGACTAGTTGTAATAATAATACAATGTCAAAACAGTATGATTTTTGCAGTGATTACTCATGTTTTTCTTTCAAAGGATGGATAAACAGGCTGTTAGGTTTGATATTCCAGAAAAGTGGTATCTGGAGCAGAAGAAGGGGGAACAGATGTTAATGTGCCCTCCAGCTTTACAATGGAAGGTCAAAAAATGCATCTTTCTATACTTACGTCTTCATTTATCTCCTTGTGTGTGTGTGTGTGTGTGGCCATTTTGCTTACATGGCTTTTTAAGGTGAAGTAATTCTCTTAAAATTTGATTTCCTGTATGCTGTGGACCTTCACTAAACTCCAAAGCAGTCCTCCCTCCTAAGTGAGGATCATAGAAGCCAACAACAAGGCTGCCCTTGACTCGATGAAATTTTTCTTCAGTGTACTCACCATTCCGTGTGAGATTACTAGCTTTGTGGACTTCTTTCTCAGGAAGGAAAATTTCTTACAGTCTCTCTTTCTCTCTCTTCGTCTTTCTCACTTTCATTTTATGGTATCACTTGTAAATAAAATATGTTCCTGCCTGAAAATCATTATTGTATGACTGTACCTCCGCCAGACATAAGATTGGATACTGAGGATAATTGATAACAACAATAGGGAAACGAACATGTGGACAGCCACAAGCAAATCAGGGAAGTAGATATCCTGATAGTTTAGGAATATGTGGTTCTGTCAGGGCCCAGAAAGGGCAGAATGAACTGATCTTTGGAATAAATTCATATGAGTATCTATCTTTTTAAAAAATTTTTTAAAAAGTTTTTTTAAAATTTTTTTAAAAATTAAAAAAATTATTAACATATAATTATTATTAGCTCCAGGAGTACAGGTCTGCGAATTGTTAGGCTTACATGCTTCACAGCACTCATCATAGCACATACCCTCCCCAGTGTCCATAAACCCAGCACCCTCGCCCTACAACCTCCCCCAGGCAACCCTCAGTCTGTTTTGTGAGATTGAGTCACTTACGGTTTGTCTCCCTCCTGATCGCATCTTGTTTCATTTTTTCCTTACCTCCCCCCAAACCCCCCATCTTACCTCTCAAATTCCTCATATCAGGGAGATCATATGATAATTGACTTTCTCTGATTGACTTACTTCGCTCGGCATAATACCCTCTAGTTCCAACCACGTCATTGCAAATGTCATGTGTCTATCTTAACAAGTGTTTTCAAATTAAACTCTAGTATAATCAAATCCTTGCTAGACAACACCAAGAATTAATAGGTATGTCTAATAAGTTTTAGAAGGCATTAAAAAACTAAGTTTCCACTCTGCTACAAAGTATAGTGGTCAATTAGAGCAGATGAAAAGAAGGCAGAATAAGGGTGAGTTGCAAGGACTAGGTCAGGGACCAGGACCAGAGACATAGATTCTGACCTGCTTTCAGTATAGAGTCCTGGGGTTTGAACTTGATAGGTAGTTTGAGCAAAGATATAGACAAGTTGGACAATTCTAGAAACCATCTGTAAAAGTGTCTCCAATGTGGCAGAGTTTGGATGGTTGCAATATTTAGATGCTAAACTGGAACAGCATTCCAGAGTAAAAGGTTACACCATTAGTTATTACACCAGACAAGTAGTAATAAACCGGAAATGACCCTGGGAAAATTGGGGCTTAGGCTCATTCTAAATAACTCTAATTCTAGGACCAGGCCCAATGTCAAGGTGTTTGACATTGGCTTTTCTATCTCCTTTTCTTACTCTTCTTTCTGCCTCCCTTCATGATTATAGAGGCCATTTCTCCATCAAGCCCACCTCTACTCTCCTGGGAAGGTAGAGAACCATGAGCTAGGGCTTCAGCAGCAGGCTGTCTTCTTCACGCTTTAGGAAACACTGCCCTCCACTTTTCCACTCTGTCCTCAAGCATGGGATTCTCTAAATTTTCCATGGCAGAGCTAATAGCAGTAATTCATATTTTTGTATTTAATTAACTATATCAAAGTATAATTTACTTATAGTTAAATACTGTCATTTTAAGTTCGCAGTTCTGTGAGTTTTGACAAACACATGCATCAATGTATATGTGCACCGCTATAAAGAAGATACAGAACATTTCCAATGCCTCAGAAACTTCACTCATCTTTACAGCCCCTGTCCTGTTTTCTAAAATTATACAGTTGACCCTTAAACAGCATGGGTTTGAACGGTGTGGGTACACTTATACACAAAATTATTTCAATAAATATAGTACAGCACTATAAATGTATTTTCTCTTCCTTATGATTTTTTAATGACTTTTTTTTCTAGTTTATTTTGTTATGAGAATACAGTAGGTAATACATATAATGCAAAAACTATTTGTTAATTCACTGTTTATACTATTGGTATGACTTTGAGCAGCTGACTATTGATAAAGAGCTTGTGGAGTCAAAAGTTATGGATGGATTTTCAGCTGCATGGGGTAGGGGGTTGGTGCTTCTAAACCCCACATTTTTTAGTGGTCAGCCCTACCTTAACTTGCTGTTCTATAATTTCATATAAGTGTGTTCTTTTGATTTTGACTTCTTTTGTTCAACAAAATGATTTTGGATTCATCCATGAGGTTGATTGTATTCTGTAATTCACTCTGTATTATTGCTCAGTAATAATAGTCAATTGCAGGGATATATCATAATATTTATCCACTGGTTGTTAGACATTTGGTTTGTTTCTAGTTTTAGATATAATGAATAAAGTTATTATTAAGATTCATGTACAGGCCCTTATGTGGACATATGTTTCAATTTATCTTGGTTAAATACTTTGAAAAGGAGTTTTGGAGTTTTATAGTATAAGAAACTGTCAAATTGTTTTTTTTTTTTACATTTTTTTACATTTAGCTTTATAAGAACCTGTCATAAAATTTTCCAGTTGGATTGTACCACTTTCCACTCTCTCTGCTTGTGTTCCCTCTCTCGTTGTGTCTCTCTCTGTCGAATGTATGAATAAAATCTTTGAAAAAAAAAAAGTGCAGGTATTGAGCAAGTCTGCTGAGGAAGCTTTAAGGTATCCTCTAGGTGATGTCTACTATCCTATTGGCATGGCTGCCACGTACCTCATTTGAAATGCTCTCCTTATGTAGGTCTCACCTGTCTTCTACTTCCCAGACTGCTTTTTCTCCACCTCTGACATCACTTGTTAATAAAAACTAGAATCCTCAGAGTTCCAGTCTAAGATAGCAAAACCCAGAGAGAGTAGGGAGATAGGGAGTTTCTCTCGCTCCTCAATCTCGGGCTACTTTGCAATGACTCCGATTTCTTGCCTTTTTTCTTGTATCTTGTATTTTTTCTAGATAATTGACAGCAGGACTGTACATTTCCTTTAAAGGATTCCTAGCCACGTGGATACAGTTTGCTTGTTGATTCCAACAAAACAATCATTTCAGATTACAGTTGTTCAATTTCCATACAGGAAATATATATAAGTGGAAGAGAGTTATTTTCTTACATTCTTTCTTATGAATTTTGTAATAAAAGAGCAGCTCCTTCATTAGTAAGAATTTACTGGAATCTGGGTTATTTATTCATTATTTGTCACATATAACATCAGTGGTACAAACCAGGTTGTGCCATGCCAAACCAAGAGAGTTTCCTTTATAAAAGTTCTACAATGTGAGGGAAAGACGATTCTTAGCCATTATTTTGGTAGCCTTCTCTAGCTTGACTCCTTATTTCTTCAGTGCAGTAGCTTAAATAAGTGCACATATTTTCCAATAGGACGCGAATACTTTGAACACAGAGCACAATATAAATCTACATGTAAAAAAAAATAATCTTTTTTCGTATAGTATGCCAATTCCATCAATGTTTTAAAGATCTCTTGGTCAACTTCCTGCTGAAGTTTGAGTTCTCAGACTCTCATTTCTCTATGATGCCTCCAAAATCTCTGTAAGAAGATTGCTTTTAACCAAACATGTGACCTGGGATGAGAGCTTAGCCCAAAGCTGATATTTGAAAATACTTTCATCTTCTTCTGATTTGAAGAATCATTGCCTTTTTCCTCTGCAGTGGAAAACCTGAGATTTCAGCTAGGCCACTAGTATTATTTTTCATTTACTACTGATAAATCTGGCCATATAAGCTTATTTATATTATCCAACAGTGACAGAGAAATTATTATAGTCTTTATTCCTAATCAGTGTGTAATTACTGAGAGAAAGGGAAATCTCTAGGAAATATAAATTTTGATTTATTTTCTCATTGAATGTTTCATCATTCAGACTGATTCTAAATAGAGTTAAGAATATTAATGTTTAGTGAGTTTGAGATCATGATTCAATGAAATCATATTGGGCTTATACTCCATACAGACTCCTGGACAGGCACGTACAGGACACTTATTCATTTTCTTTAAAGAAAGAAAAATAAACATACATGGACTCATGTTTTCCACTTTGTCTCTTACATTAGCCATCTGTGAATTGATAACACCTGAATCTCACTTCAGCAGATAAGTATATATTGCATATATTATAAAGATATATAGTGTATATAGATGTAGTGATATGTAGGTCCCTATCTATCTGTCTGTCTATCTATATATCTATCATGCTTGGCCATGTTCTGGAAGCCATATTTGTCTTCTTTGTCAAAAGGACATAAGAATTGTAGGAGTCTTGTCCTGAATAACAAAAACTCCAAAGAGTTCTTTAGAAAATGCGATAATTTAAAAGTTTCTAGGCCTACAGATTATTTTTTATTATGTTTGTTTTATATATGTTTATTTATTTGCTTGCTTGCTTTTTTTTTTTTTTTTTTTTTTTTTTTTTTGTAGGAGAAAGAATAGCTCAGGAACATTGTTACACATTACACTTGCATTGAATAAGACCAGGTATCCCAACCCAAATGTCCAGGTTTATCTGGTTATTTATTTTTCTTGGTACAACTTGTCTTAGCATGGCACATGGAAAGTCTCCACCTGAGTATTCTTGGGTGCTTTGCTGAAATGTAGTTTCCTTAGCCACATTCAGACCCTCTACCCTTTGGGTAGAAATATTAGTATCTATATTTTCTAATAAGCAGTCATGATGATGTATAGTTTGATGGATATAGAAGATTTTGCTAAGCTTTTTAACCCTAGGCAAAGAAAACCACAGAGGTTATAGGTTTTCTTGGCATAGAATATCTCAGCTTAGGTTAAGGATTTTCAGTTACTAGAAAGGTTGAAGAGTTGGTATGAAGGAAGTTCATTTAGGAACAGTAAAAATCATTAGCTGATCAATAGGCTTAATCATGTTTGTCTCTGAAAGAAGTGAGGAGGCCATTGGCACAGACGGCCTTTATCTTCCCTAGGATAGAGGTAGGTCAAACGTTATTTTAGAAGAGAAAAAATATCTCTGCACAGCAGACAGGAATAAGAGTGCTATGCGCACATTTGCCCTTTAATTTTGTATCAGTTAGGTGTACTCATAAAACAGAAAATATTCTCAGTATATATATATCTCTCAGGTAATTTACTCAAATAATTTTCTAAAAAAGAGTATATATATATATATATATATATATATATATATCTCAGGTAATTTACTCAAATAATTTTCTAAAAATTTTTTTCTTTAGAAAAAAAAATTTTCTAAAGAAGTAGGGCAGGAGAATGGGAAATGAAGAGAGTTGCAGCAACAGAAGGACAGCGCAAATCCTAAGCTAGAAAAACGAAGGAGGGAGATGATACGACCAGAGCCTAAGGGCTTCCAGTCATTCAGAAGAAGCAGCAGAAATAGTGGTAAGCTTTCTCAGTGGAAGCTGAAGCCACTGAGAAAACACAGACATTGCCAAAGACACTTCCAAGGACAGAAAAGCGCTACCTTCCAATCCCAGACAAAGTCTCAGCTGGCCAGACTAACTTAACTGGGTCAGTCCTGCGATGACACAGAGCAGAGAAAGGATGAGGTGTGTCAGAGGATCAACAAGCTCAGGACTGATGTAGTCTGCTTTTCTCCTGGTCTAGAGAACATGCGCTCGTTATTCGAGACCTGTTTTATTTCTCATCATCTTTCTCCTCTTCTTTTAGAATTACCTCTTTGTTCTATAAATAGAATCATGTGAAATTGCTGCTATTCAACTGCTCTTGAATTATAAAACCACAATGTCATATGTATGGTTCATCTTTATATCTTCCCCTAATATACATACACTAGTAAGTGTTCATAAAATATAAGACAAGGCTGCCCTCACTTTTTACATATATCTTCCTCAGCTGAGCAGTAAGGGCTTTGATGTCAAGAATGTGCCTTACTAATTTTATATCTCCAATGCCAAGCACAGAATATGCTACAAAATTGGAACTTTAAATAAATGTTTATTGGATGAATGAAGGGAGGGAAAAAAAAAGTTTTGCATTACAACTTAAATTACCAAATTAGATAATGTTACATAAGCAAAAGACAGCAGTCAATAAAAACATACTTCAAAATAATTTATTTTTTCACATTAGAAGACTCCAATTCAGAGCTATGGCTGACTGTGCTAAATAGTTGAGCTATTCATGAAGACTAAAGTTGGACTTTAGTCTGTAGATTCGTGTCATGTACTCAAAGAAGATTTAAAACAATGTAGGTATTGAGACTGGAATGAATTTAAACTTATGTATGTCATATAGATCATATTGCACAACTATTTTTATGGCATACCTTCCATATATTTTTAATTCTTATATTTGAAAATTTCCACACAATTTGTCATTCTTTGTACAAAAAAAAATGAAATAAACTTTTCTTGGCCATTCTGGAATTTGAAACTTATTGTCATATAGGTAAAATGTTAACATCATATTGTAGCTAAAAAATGGAAGGAAATTATGAAGTTTTAGTTCAAGTGGAACTCTCTTAACTTAATATGAAACCAAGCAGTTAATAAACAAATCTTTAGAATGACTGATAAAACTGTATACTCACCTGTAAAATCGTTCACTTAGTGAAGTTGTAAATAATGTGTGCTTTTCTTTAAAAACATGAAACTTGAGGCAATTAGGACAATGATAAGAACAAGTTAGGTTTATTTTTTTCTCCCCCAAATTCATAATTTTTATGCTAAAGTAAAAAAGCTTGAAGGGGAAGTTTTCTGTGAAAAGGACAAGAAGATTAAATGGCAAAAGCAGTACTTTACTTTTTAAGCAGTACTTTACTTTTTACTTATTATTTGTTTTTGAGAGTTCATTCTATAAATGCCTTTATCACAGTGTAGTTACCATATTTACTGAGGCCACAGTCATCTTATTTATCTGCTGTAGAAAGTCACTGAACCCATAAAGATTTCATGATTTGTAAACACAGAGCCTCCAATCAGAGAAGAAAAATAATGGAGCTAGAACTGTACAGAATAGCACAGGATGAATAAAATAAAGATCTTTGGTTCATGATTATTGAAACACAGGGATCCATGCAAAAAAAAATCATCCAATATACTTTTCCTGAGTGTAGAAAGTTTTTGAGCTCATCTCATATATCCCAAAAGATTCCAAAGGATGATCTGGGGGATGAATAAAATATTGTCTTTTGATGTGATTTACTCACTCATCAAAGATTTACTGAAAGTTTCTTATATGCAAAGCTCAATGGGAGATGCCCTATAAAAGGGGGGGGGGAGAAACGTAAGTGTCATAGAGATAGTCTGATTCCTCAAGGAGGTTGCTGTCTTGATAAGGAAGAAAGACTACGTAGTACCTCTAGGAGTAAATGGTGCAGAAGATGCTGGTGTGCTATGTTTTATGTACATAGAAATAATTAACTTGAAACCTGAAATTCTTGTTACCTATGGAAACGAGATCAGCATAGATTGGTACCTGAGGGTAGGTAAAAATCAAATCTTCATGGATGGGAGATAGAAAAGAATAATTTATTCATTCATGACTAGAAAGGGATGAAATTAGAAGTCTGGTGTCTGATGCACATTGTGGAGGGGAGTAGGGAGAGGAAGGCTGGAAACATTAATGGACTGCAGATGATAACAAGTTTCCATGCTAAGATCACAAGTTTGAACTTAATTTAAGGGAAGTCAGTGAGAATTTAGACTCGGGTGTGAAGCGAGACACACTCTGAGCTTAGATTTTAAAAAATGCAGTTAAAAGCCTTGGATTAAATATCTTAGACTCCTTGAAACTTTAAAATTGCATTTTCCTATGATTCTGGGAGTATTATGGCAGAGGATATAGAAGAGTTATATTGAAGAAGCTTTAGCTGCTAGAGCTTTCCTGGGTGTTTCTCAATGGGTATAGGAGTGGAGGCAGGAGTATGTGGGCTTCTTTCAGAGAGAATGGGTAAAAAGAGGTTTTGTAGCAAAATTGAGGGGACCTGGAGGTACTTGGGTGGCTCAGTTGATTAAGCCTCCAACTCTTGATTCTGGTGCAGGTTACAATCTCAGGGTCATGAGTTTAAGCCCTGCTTTAGGTTCCATGCTGAGCATGGAGCCTGCTTAGGATACTGTCTCTTCGTCTCTCTCTTTTCCTCTCCTCTTTCTTAAAAAAAAAAAAAGGGGGGGGGGACTGAAAACTGCCAGCATGAGAATAAATAAGAAGAAGTTAAAGAGGTTTTGAGTTTTGTTGACTGGATTGTGTCACTATGGAGAATTGAAAGCTTGAAAGAAAAGGAGTAAAGGAAGGCACATTTTGAAATTTTAAATTTAGATATGTGAATTTTTAGGTGTTGACAAGTTATGTGCTTTTGAAACCATATAAAATGCACTTGACTCAGGTTCTAAAATGTGAACACAACCAGCATGAGATCATGGATGGGACATGCAGAACATAGAGGGAGGGAGTCCCATGGACAGTAATGTTGAGAGGTAAGCCTGGTAATGAACCAAGTGCTAAGAAGTGAGTTGTTAACTCTGAGTGAGAATCAGAATCCAAAACTCAATCTGCCTTTATCACTGGCAGAGCATGGTGCAAAAAGCAAAGGAAATGAATTTTAACATGTAATTGTGCAAAGAATTTTGAAGGCATTATTCCTATGTTGTCCCTTTGAAGCCATATGTCCTATCCCAATATACATCTGCTGTTCTTAAAGAATCATTAGCAGAATTCTGGAAAATGGAAGAAAGTCCAAATATTAGAATTATTACAGACAGGTCTCACTATAAGACCACAAAATGTTGTTATTATTTTAGAAATTCATAGTAAAATGAAGAGTCAGATTCAAACTCTTATGATAAAAAAAAATGGTCTCTTGGCAGGAAGGAAAATAATTGTCTATTTCAACCAACTCCATAGATTGATTATAGATAAATGCTTATATTTATGATTATAGATAATTATGTGATGATCAAATGGAAAAATGCATGGGAATGCCTTTGTATGTTACATTAAAATGTAAAGTTTTTTTGTTTGGTTGGGGTTTTTGTTTGGATTTGAGAGCTACCTATCTATCTGTCTATATTTGGTTCAGTTATTTGTTTTCAAATTTTTATTTAAATTCTAGTTAGTTAATATAGAGTAATATTGGGGCGCCTGGGTGGCTCAGTGGGTTGAGCCGCTGCCTTCGGCTCAGGTCATGATCTCAGGGTCCTGGGATCGAGTCCCACATCGGGCTCTCTGCTCAGCAGGGAGCCTGCTTCCTCCTCTCTCTCTCTGCCTGCTGCTCTGCCTACTTGTGACCTCTCTCTGTCAAATAAATAAATAAAAATCTAAAAAAAAATATATATATATATAGTAATATTGGTTTCAAGGGTAGAATTTAGTGATTCATCACTTACATATATGAAATATACTGTTAAAAATTAATAGAAAATAAATGAACTATTGGGACTTCAACAAGATAAAAACCTGCACCACAAAGGAAATGTCAACAAAACTAAAAGGCAACCTTCGGAATAGGAGAGGATATTTGCAAATGACCTATCTGATAAAGAGTTAGTATCCAACATCTATAAAGAACTTATAAAACTCAACACCCCAAAACAAATAATCCATTTAAGAAATGGGCAGAAGAGATGAATAGGTATTTTCCAAAGAAGACATCCACATGGTAATGAACACATGAAGAGATGCTCCACATCACTCATCATCAGGGAAATACAAATCAGCCATGATGAAGTATCACGTCCCACCACTCAGAATGGCTAAAATGAACAACACAGGAAACAACAGGTGATAGGGAGGATGCAGAGAAAGGGGGACACTCTTGCACTCTTGGTGGGAATGCAAACTGGTATAGCCACTCTGGATAACAGTCTGAAATTCCTCAAAATGTTAAATATAGAACTATGCTACGATCCAGCAATTATGCTACTAGGTATTTACCCAAAGAATACAAAACTACTGATTCGAAGGGACACATGCACCCGTGTTTATAGCAGCAGTGTCCACAATAGGTGAATTATGGAAAGAGCCCAAATGCCCATCAACTGATGAATGGATAAAGGAGTTGAGTATATGTATGTGTGTGTGTATATATATATATACACATACACATATAAATTTTATTGCTGTATATTTAAATGTATATATTTTATATATTATATGTACTTTACATAAATATATAATATATAAAATAAATAGAATTATATATAAATAATAATTTAATAGATAAATATAATGATATATGCATATATTATATGTGAATATATTATGTATATAAATATTACAAATATATATTATATGAGTATTATGAATATGTAATATATATAAAATAGTATAATAGATAAAGATAATATATCATAATCTATCATACTATGTATAATATATACTATTTTATAATAATGTTTAAATATAAATAATAAATATTATTATAACATATAAAATAATAACAAAACAGATGAATGTGGGTGGGGAGTTGAAGAGAGAGGCAGTCCATAAAACAGACTCTGAACTATAGAGAAGAAACTGAGGGTTGTTGAGGGGGAGTTTGGTGGGGGATGGGCTAGATAGGTGATGGGTATTTAGTGAGGACACTGGTTGTTTTGAGCACTGGGCATTATATGTAAATGATGAATCACTAAACTCTACTCCTGAAACTAATATTACATTATATGTTAACTAACAGGAATTTAAATAAAAACTTAAAACAAAATAAAGCCTATAGTTTATATACTGGAAAAATCTCAATTAATTGAATTTGTGGGAAGGGCAAATTGGTATGCGTTACAACTTTTTAATTGTGAGTACTTTCTTTTCAGGTTCCATATTTTCTTTTTCTGACACCATAGCATTCCCAGTTTTTTCTCTTTAGCCCCACTTTTCCTCCTGGACCCTGAAGTTGTATGTATTACCCTTATTTGGATGTAAGAACACTCAAGTGTAAAATAGCTCTAAGTAAAATTATGATCATATTCTCCCTTTCTATATCACCTTCTCTTCCAAACTTTCTGGTTTCATGTTACCTCATCTAGTTAACACAGCACTGTTTACCTACATATCACAATCATATCTTTAGATGTCATTCTAAAAATTTTGTTTCCTTACTGCACCTCTTCTAATCATCATTAAATTCTATCAATAATATCTTTTTATATATCTTATAATTATTTTTCTTGATTCTTACTGGTATACTTTCCTTCATATAGATATAGATTGTTTAGATTATCTAGAAAGAGATCAGCAAGGTTTTTCTATAAATGGCCAGTTATTAAATACTGTAGGATTTCCAGGCGAATATCTTGTCTCAGCTACTCAGTTTTGTTTTTAGAGCATGAAAACAGCCATAAACAATGTGCAAACAAATGGGTGTTCCAAAAAAACTTTATTTATAAAAAGCAAAAATTATTAGAAATGAGTAGTTATGATATTATTACAATTTTTTGAAATTTATTTTTTATTTATTTTTGGCATAACAGTATTCATTATTTTTTCACCACACCCAGTCCTCCATGCAATCCGTGCCCTCTATAATACCCACCACCTGGTACCCCAACCTCCCACCCCCCCGCCAATTCAACCCCCTCAGATTGTTTTTTAGACTCCGTAGTCTCTCATGGTTCACCTCCCCTTCCAATTTCCCCCAACTCCCTTCTCCTCTCTAACTCCCCATGTCCTCCATGCTATTTGTTCTGCTTCACAAATAAGTGAAACCATATGATAATTGACTCTCTCTGCTTGACTTATTTCACTCAGCATAATCTCTTCCAGTCCCATCCATGTTGCTATAAAAGTTGGGTATTCATCCTTTCTGATGGAGGCATAATACTCCATAGTGTATATGGACCACATCTTCCTTATCCATTTGTCTGTTGAAGGGCATCTTGGTTCTTTTCATAGTTTGGCGACTGTGGCCATTGCTGCTATAAACATTGGGGTACAGATGGCCCTTCTTTTCACTATATCTGTATCTTTGGGGTAAGATACAGATGTATCTTTGGAGTGCAATTGCAGGGTCATAGGGAAGTTCTATTTTTAATTTCTTGAGGAATCTCCACATTGTTCTCCAAAGAGGCTGCACCAACTTGCATTCCCACCAACAGTGTAAGAGGGTTCCCCTTTCTCCACATCCTCTCCAACACATGTTGTTTCCTGTCTTGTTAATTTTGGCCATTCTAACTGGTGTAAGGTGATATCTCATTGTCGTTTTAATTTGAATCTCCCTGATGGCTAGTGATGATGAACATTTTTTTATGTGTCTGATAGCCATTTGTATGTCTTCATTGGAGAAGTCTCTGGTTTTTTTTTTTTTTTTTTTAAAGATTGTATTTATTTGACAGGGAGAGAGAGATCACAAGGAGGCAGAGAGGCAGGCAAAGGGGAAGGGA
Organism: Neogale vison; assembly: GCF_020171115.1. Classification (NCBI taxonomy): domain Eukaryota; kingdom Metazoa; phylum Chordata; class Mammalia; order Carnivora; family Mustelidae; genus Neogale; species Neogale vison. The sequence goes on from NC_058091.1 coordinate 292,971,830, forward strand.
GAAGCAGGCTCCCTGCTGAGCAGAGAACCTGATGTGGGGCTCGATCCCAGAACCCTGAGATCATGACCTGAGCCGAAGGCAGAGGCTTAACCCACTGAGCCATCCAGGAGCCTCATATTGTTACAATTTATATAATCCAAGCTTTCTCCCAAGTAAACATATATGTGTCTCGTTATTATTTGAGAGAGTTTCCTATTGTAGAACTAGCAAAATTTCTATTGCTTTTACTCTGATTAGCCATCGTTATTTAATTAATATAATACTATAAAATGTAGGAAAAACTATATATATAATTTTGAACTAGGTGAAAGATCAATATGGGTTGTAAACAGCATTCTTTCAACTTGTGCTTCAACAGTTGCTTCTATTATAATTCGTATGTATTCCAAAGGTGTTCTCAAATAAGTAAAACAGGCAACTTAAAGCTGATTAATGGCGTAATTGTCCACAGTAAACATGCTCTTTACCTATCTAATCATTATTATCAACATTATTTTTCTTATTTATATGTTCACACAAAATCCAGAAACAAGTGATGGAGAAAAGTGGCATTTTTAAATATGAGGAAATGGTTGAGAAGAGTTCTTTCTGCCATATTGAAGATTCTTACTTAAGATTTTAGTCACTTTTCTTGTTGTAGTCTTGTGATCCCTGTTTATTTAAATAGATAGAACATTTAAACTCAAATACTTCTCTTCAAAACATCCATATTACTAATGGCTGGCTCAATGTACAATAATGGAGAAAGTAGTGGGGGTGACATCAACAAGATGGCAGAGTAGGAAGCCCTGGACTTTTTCAGTCTTCCCACAAACAGAAAGATTCAGCTATAATTCACCACAAAATTCTTTTTGTGAATTGAAAGGCTCCCACATCCTCAGAGAATGTGAGTCTAGGCTCACTGATTCCAGTAGAGGGATTTGGGGCATTCTCCTGAATCCCTTCCCTTGATATTGAAACATACAATGAAGAGACCCACTGGTTCCCAGCTTCTCCCTGGGATGAGAAGAGGTTGATTAATGCATCCAGCACCCCAGCTTTCCTGAGGGGGCTTCCCAGAAGACTGGGACACTCCAGCTACAGGGGAGAGAAAGGGGAGGGCACATTAGGCTAGTAGATGCCATAGGTCCTTCCCCCTGCTCAGCAAAGTGAGTGGATGAAACACTCAGCCCTCAGCTCCTTCTGCAGAAGAAAAGAATTGATCCATGCATCCAATATCCCAACTTCTCTGAGGCTGCCCAAAGAGTTAGCATTTATCTTGTCAGTCTTGGAGATTTGATGGGTCTAGTGAATGGCTATCCCAGGAGTTCAAAGTACTCATCTCTGAGTGGTGTGATTATGCATGATTTTACGTTATTTTTAGAAATCTTATGTTTTCCAAATGCACCATGTTAGAACATGGATTACTTTATAACTACAAATAGCACAATGAGTTTTATTAAAAAGAATGAGATACATTTTGTCCGGGTGAAAGGGAGAATTTTCGTTTTGCACTTAGATGCAGTTATTATTTTAGTTTCCTAATTCTGTGGGTGTATGTTCATGTCAAAATAATGTGAATACAATATTTTACTTTCCCAGTATTTTCTTATTTTATGGTGGCTATTACTTGCTATTACTTCAAAGAGATTGAAAAGATTAGGATCTGGGTAACTGCTTAAACGTATGATGTAGTTGAAATTCATTGAAATGATTTCTGGTATAATGTGATAATTGTATCAAGTATTAAAAGTGCAATGATTTTGAGTTCTGGTCTTGTTACACAGATGTTCCCCTTATTATCCCAAACAAACTGATCCATGAAAAAGCCCATTTGGTGTGATTCTAATTAAGAGTGTCCAAATTTTCATGTAAATAATGATTAGGCCATACCTAAAAAAACAAAGCTAGGATCTGAAAATAATGTGATTTTTAATAAAATTTATGTTATAATAGCAACTATGAATGAATACAATGGATAAATGTTAAATCTTATGGATAAGATTTTCCCATTTTTTAAGTCCCCAAGTTTTTTATTTTAGTGATAAAGATTATCCTTAACTTTACTTTTGACTTTTGCAGAAAGTGTTGCCATGCTGATAGAACTTTGCCAGCAAAGTAAAATTTGGTGTGGGGAAATCCACACTGCACCAATGAGTTTCTTATAAATTGATTAGGTGACATTGGAGACTTGACATTCACTGGCATACTGGGGACTCTCTATTTTGAAAATTATCCAATGGCTTACATTAACAGCAAACCAAATACGACCCAAGATCATTATCCAAAAAAAACTCTGCTGAAGTTGGTCAAACATAGACATACTTCAATTTTTAGTCCCTCCAACAGACTTCAGCCCATGGTGGGCAGATAGTTCAATGATAAAGCAAAACAGGGTGAGTACATAATGAATGATTGACACTTCAGGGGGATCTTTAATGCAACATGTTGCTACAGTTTTATATTAATAGAGTCATAAAATTTCTTTAGAAGACATTTATTATAAATGGATTAATTTGAGGCACATAATTAAGTTCCTTTCCAAATGGGAAATAGCCAATCAGAGATAGAGCATGATTTCTGACCTTCTTTTCTCCTTAGTCACCAATGAGAATGACTTTTCTACTTGGGAGTCTCACAGTTTTCCATTTTATTAGCATTCTGTCTGAGAACAACCAAGTCACATAGATTATAGATTCCAGTTTTCCTGTATTTGAAATCAATTTATTTAATAAAAAATTATATTTGTGTGTTGAAATTCTATTCAACAAAATATTCTTTAAAAATATGTTGTTAAAAAAACCCATATTGTTCAATAGCAAGAATCAAAAGTTTTCAGCATACATCAATTGTGTAAAAGTGGCTTAAAGTTTCTATAATTTTCATGACATGAAAAAATACTCATTCTTCCATATCCTGCATTAATTTGTCTTGAGTTATATAATCCCAGTATGTTTCTTACATTACTTACACTAATCTTTACTTCTTCTTGCTGCAGAGATTCTCAGTCCTAATGAATCAAATATCAACATATTCAAAGGTCGTTGACTAGCTGAAGACAAATAAAGGCATCTTCACTCACCTTATTATCATGATTCCCCTTTGCCACACTTACGATATGGACCTCTTTTAAAAGCCTTTAGATAAATCAGGAAAATTTCGAATTGATAGATGAAACTGAAATTTTAATATATATAACTTAGTTTGCTCATGAATGTAGAGCAAAATTCATAAGGTAATTATGATATCATCAATCATAAGTTTAGATACTGTTTCCCAAGGAACATTCATTACTACATAAAATTAAACAAGATGCTGATTTCCTAACATGTAGGAATACTTTTCAATGATAACTATATACTCATCTGTTTTTAAATTCCTTTTAGGAAATTTATAAATGCATTATTAATAACTCAAATGTGTAAATAAAATTAAAGTAGTTGTTTACCTGTGGACTAGACCTGAAAAAGAGAAATCTTGGAAAGGTCTTGGGCTTTGGAGATCTAACTAGTGAGGCATTATATAAGTCTAATGAAACTCCTAAACATGACATTACATGGCAGGCAGACTGCTCTTCCTCTAGGGAATGTTACAAAGGACATTCATTATCTATTAATGGTGTCAGATTCATGGTGAAGACTGTAGATATTTCCCTGAAACAAGGAAACTATTTCAAAATTACATAATTTAGATTTAGAATAAAATGTCCTATGCTGTTCACTGAGTAACTATTTTAAATATTTCTTTCAAAAACAAAACATTTATAAAATGACTGAACAGAATTTTAAAATAGATATGATTGCATGTCAAAACAATTTGGTAACTTTGTTTAAACCAAAATAAGTTTTCTTCCTTATTTCCAAACAATGACAAAAACTTTTAATAGCATTTTTATTGCTACCAGTTTGTTTCAAGGATGAATATAAGTCTTTCTCAAGCCGTGTTCCAGGGAACATTGACTCAGGTGAATGCTGATAGTTTATTTGTTTGTTTGTTTTAAAGTGTACTGAAATAATTTGAAGAATGCCCAATTTAAAAGGGTTTGGATTCAGAATGTTTAGACTGCTATTGTGATTCTATAGCCTCTTCAGAGACTCACTATAGTTTGTTTTTATGAACTAGATAGGAGAGTGTTGTAGGGGAAACAGAGAGGTAAGAAGTAAAAGGAAAGAGAATCTGTGTCCTACCTCCTTGAAAGTCCAGCAGAAGAATGTTTCTCACGTGACTGAACCAGCATGGACCCAGCACTAAGAGCCCCAAAACAGGACCTAATGAGGGAGTGAGGGGGAGCCTTGCCTGGCCTAATCATTGAATGTCAAAACCAGAAAGGGACACCTGAGAAGCTGCTACGTAGGTAGGGTAGACAGTTACAACCCAGACAAGATTCCTCCTGTCCCCAGCGGTCTAGAGTGATTGAAATTATATTTCTCCAGTCAGCTAGAATGGAGACTTAAATTGGAAATTATGCTTAGTGGGGCACCTGGGTGGCTCAGTGGTTTAAGCCTCTGCCTTCGGCTCAGGTCATGATCTCAGGGTCCTGGGATCAAGCCCCGCATCGGGTTTTCTGCTCAGCAGGGAGCCTGCTTCCCCCTCTCTCTGCCTGCTTGTGATCTCTCTCTGTCAAATAAATAAATAAAATCTTAAAAAGAAAGAAAGAAAGAAAGAAATTATGCTTAGTAAAAGGAAGTGTAGGAAATTGAATTCTTTGCACATCTAATTCTGTGGATTGAAATTTATTTTGACTGTAGGAACTTTTTTTTTTTTTTTGACTAAGATTCCTAGGAATATACTTCAGAAAACAGTAATCAAGCTAATTAATTCCTGGCAGTACATATATTTCACACTTACTGAGTTGAGCAAATTTGTCTTCAAAACACAAATTATTTAATAGGTCTGATCTACTTAAGCATCATACTAGATGTATGAGGTATGGAATATTGATAATTATCTTAATCAATGAAGTAAAAGAAACAAGCTATGTCTAAATGATCTGTGGCATTTTCAGTCTTGACCTTGGCTTAACTTAGACCTTGGCTGATACTGTTTTCAGCCTTTGGATCTTTGGTGTGGCTATAATTTCTGAATGATTATTTTTCACCTAAGAATGTGTTTTTCAATCTAAATTATCCATTTCTTTTAAAAACTAATGCAACCATGCAAGACAATGTAGCACTTTTAAAAAATTTCTTTGGAGTTATTTTACAAGCCATAATCAAAACTCTATTTTATTGCTTTAAATTCACATGTACTTTTAGATCAAGCATAGTATTAACTAAACTCATCACTATGTAGAATTCAGTGATTTTGCAAAGTTTAATGAACCATATCTAGTCTTAAAAGTTGAAGATTCGCTACTATTAAAAACATCTCTGGTTCATAGTAGGCGTGTGTTCAGTCCTTGTTGAATAAATGCAAAAATTATCCTGAAGAATATACTCCAGGTCCTTTAGGCCTTTTCAAAGCCTAATGTATTTAGTTTAATTGTTATCTTTTTACAAAACATCCCACATCACCTTTCTCCTTGGATTTCTTCTATTATTTTTATGTTAAAAACTAGTTATAAATTAATATAGTACATTTATTTATGCTTCTTATTTATTTTATTCTATTTATTTTTTTGAGGTTAGGTAGATTATTCAAGTTTAATCCTACACATGTTTAGTTAGGTATGTTACATAATAGTTGTTGATATATCTGACAAAACTTTGTATCATTGCCGTTGTATATGAATTGTCTTTATTAATTTTCTCACTTAATCAAGAGAGATATTTTCAGTTACACAAAGAAAGTATGGACTAAATACAATTACATTGAAAGATGCTATAGAGGGGGCACCTGGGTGGCTCAGTGGGTTAAGCTGCTGCCTTCGGCTCAGGTCATGATCTCAGGGTCCTGGGATCGAGTCCCGCGTCGGGCTTTCTGCTCAGCAGGGAGCCTGCTTCCCTCTATCTCTCTCTGCCTGCCTCTCTGTCTACTTGTGATCTCTCTCTGTCAAATAAATAAATAAAATCTTTAAAAAAAAAAAAGATGCTATAGAGAATCATGTCAATTACATATGCCAAGTGGCTGAAAATATCAGTACATGGTTGTATGATATTTGACAAGAAATAAAAGGGAATTCTCGAAGCATGAAATATACTCTACTTATTGTAATGTTATATTTCTATTTATATTGTGTCATTAAGTAATTACTGGGTTTATTTGATGTCTGAAAAATTGTGGAGAACTTCCATTTTTATTGTTTTTCTTCATTTGTGTAGCCATGGATCTTAAAGTGGGGATTGCAAGGTTAGGCTCCAAGTTTCTATGACTACTGATTAGGTATATGCTCAGTTAGGTTGTAAATGTATCAGTGCAGTTTGTTGGGTAGAAAGCTGGGCTTTTATTACATGTTCATTGAATTATTAACAAAGGTCAAGATTATTGATCAATTTCTGTATTCTCTTATTTTCCATAATTACCATTTAGATTTTTATTTCCTATGATTAATATTTTGGCTTAAAAACAACTCTTGATTCTCACTTTCATATTCATATCAACCAACAAACATCTTGAGTGGTTATAATGGGTTGTTCACTATGTAGGTGCCGTCCTTTTAAGAAATCACAGCTTAAATGGGGAGGATAATAAAATAAACATTGAACCAATAAAACAATAGAAAATCACCATAATCAAATGCTAAATTGCATGACAAAAGTAACAGATACTATGAGAGTTCTGGAAAGTGATTTCTCTGTCACTGTGCACAAGCTGAGAAGAGCTTCACAGAACAGGGGAGACAATATGACATGAAGTGCAACTCTACAGAGGAAACTGAAATAAGGAGAGAATCCTAGAATTAACTCTATATTCTCCAGCCTTAGAAAGCTATCTTTTTTTCAAGATTTTCATTTCAGGTTTTAACACCCAGCATTGAATTTCATAGTTGAATATAAAGTATTTTTAGGAGTCACAGTCATAATATTCTGTCCGTTGGAGATACCAAGAAAATCAGTATTCTATTATTATTTAAACTATTCATACAATGTTTAGGGGGGAGTTTTGATTGCCTTACTTTCCTCTAAGCATTGGGATAATTGGGTCATCTTGTTAAAGTATTACAAAGTACAGATTTGCACGATGACCAGGAATGTTTACCAGGGCCTAAACTTTTGCCTTTATTTGTAAAAAGAAGTCTTGATGTTTTATAAATGTCAACAGAAAGTTGGCTCCATTCATGATGCCTTTAATTCTTAGTACTTCTGCCAATTGATCCTTTTTCCACGTCTTTTTCTGGGAATTTCTAAACATTTGATCAAGTGCTCCATGAAGATTTTCCACTTTTGTCATTCCAAGACTTTTTTTTTTTTTTTTTTCATTCCAAGACTTTGGTCACATACATGCTTCCTAAGATTTCATAGAATCATTCTATATGAAATTAGTAAAGACCACTAATTCTCAGAGATCTCACTGGTTTTCCCTTAATTATAGATTTCCATGGTGAGTCATGCTGGGTTACTAAATGTTAAACAAGTTCCTTTGCTGGATTTTTCCCAGATATCATTATGCTAAAGTATATGTAGATCTGATAGAAATACTATGCTGCTTCTATTATTTAATCATAAAATATCTATTAATGCTTAATGGGACAAGTATTCTGTGGGACACAGTGAGGAGAATGCTAATTTAAACCAAACGACTGACTCCCCTTCCATTTTCTGGAAGTTACATGCCTTGTTCTAAATCACCCGAGTGGTCACTGGCACAATAAACATCTACAGTCTCTCCTATCTGAAACTACATTATGATGAAAATAAAGGAGGCTTTAAAGTGTAGCAGGAGCACAACAGAAGGCACATGGAAGAGGAGTGACGGAGGAAATGGGGGGGAGGAGTTGCAGCTGCAATGTGGGGTCTGCTTAGCAAAATCAACGTGGGATCCTGTTTCAGATGGATAATGGAAGGCAGCAGTAAAACGTTAGGCAAGAAACAGAAGACTAACTGAGGTACTGGCACAAAATAATCTACTTTCCAAACACTGCATATGAAAAGAATAAAACCTAGATATTTACAGGCAAATAATTAGTGATAATTCAAATAAACATATATTTTAAAAAGATATTTCTGACAAAAATATAAGCAATCAACTGAAACTAATACTACACTGTGTGTTCGCTAACTGGAATTTAAATATAAAGAAAATAGGCAGTTACCACATGACACTTTGGCCAGAGTGGGTATGTGTGCTATAAATTAAAACCTCTGTATTCTAGTTGGGATTAGCTGCCCAGTCTTTGTTTCTAAACCTTTCTTGGCAGTCAACTACACCCACTGAGATACTGACAGATCCTAGCAGTCTATTACCTCATTCTTAAATATGGATGGATTTTTAAAGATCTATGACATATTTGAAGAAAAAATAAAGATTAAGGTAATCTGAAAACCAGCCCTAGTACAGACAGAGATAATTAAAAGAAGAGAAATAAACTTAAAAAAAAAAAAACTCATGACCAGCAAAATTTGAGATGCTATTTTTTTTGGAGAAAAACCAATATTAGAAGTAATCCACCTAAAATGTAGTATTACTAAGTTATTTAATTCATTATATATATGATAAGACAAGAAATACAAAATACTAAATAAAAATTGTTCAGTAAAGGAAATGTAATCATATAGCACACTGCTTGACAGTATTTTAAACTAATTATTAAGTCACAGGAATACACAGTTTGGCTTACTGAGTTTCCAATATTTAAAATCAACTAATGAACAGAGAGGTTCTAATTATGATTATGCAGCAGAGAATAAGTTATGTCCCTGATATAAAATGATGACAGAAAAGATGTGTTTCCTAAAGTCTTAATTTTGTTAAGGGTATATAGCAATGGAATATCTGGACAGAGCTATAGCAGCATATTATTTACATATCTGAAAATAGCTATCAGAAAAATGAAAAAAACATAAACAATTGACAGTAGCTCTTCAAGTGAGAGTAACAGAAGGTGAACAGTGGAGAAGGAAACCATTGGCTTTTGGGCCTGTAGGATTTTAAATTATAGGATGTATTGCTTTAATAAGAATAATAAATCAAACTTAAAATAACATTTAGCAAATAGATTAAAATATGAATTATCTCTCAAAAGACTTTGGAAAGATAAATAAGAAGTCTTCATATATTTTCCTTTTAGAGGTTGAAATTGCTAAATTCATTTTCCTAATATTTCAACTTTAGTAAGTTTCATTATACTGTGAATTTTGATTGTAGACATTTCCCTATCTTCATATCCTCAGCCTCTAGTAAGTACTTTCTATAGAACAGGTACTCAGATGTTGGTACTTCCATAGAAACAAGCACTTAGATGTTAGTAATGCATCTGGAAGACGTGATTAATTGAGATGACTTTAATATTCATTAAAAAATCTATTAACTGAATTAATAATAAAACAATTGGAGGATAGATGACAGAAGTATGTACAATATTCTTCTCTGTGAAGTTCTTTCCTTGCAAATGGTCATATGTGCTATGCCCCAGTAATGGGTCCGTGATTAAAGGAGTGAGACTGATACAAAGCGAAGGTCAAGCAAAGCTTTATTTCATGCCAAGCATCAAGAATCTAACCGAACTTTCGGGGACGCACCTCTTACAAGAGAGAGCGACCTTTCTCTGTTTCACAGACTGGCTTTTAAGGGCAAAGGCCATGCGGTCGGGCCTGGCCACGCACAGGTGGCCAATAAGATTGTAACACACACAGGAAACTCCACAGTGATGCTAGGTGACCAGTTGAGTTACAATTTACCCTAGTAGACATTTGAACCAGCCTATTACACCTTGATTGGGATTGGTACCCAAAGGGCGGGGCCCATACTCCTTGGTAACCAGGCAGACAGTATGCATCCCCCTCACTGACTGGATGTCTCCACCTGGCCTGACCCACCTTTGTATCTGGGCTTTGTTACCCGAAGCTGGTTTCAGGGACTGGTCTCCAAGTAAATCCCCTGGGGGAAGGGGAGCAGGGACAGTTTCTAAATAGGTCCTTACAATATGAACAATATAAACATTTATTCAGTCAAATATGTATTATTTCTGGATATGGATTCAAATCTTAGATATTTTCTTTACTGAAGTCAGTCATTGATAATTTTTTTTTAAACGTTCAAAAGATAATTGAGCTTTCTATAGAAAATATGTTGAATTCTATGAGCTTTTATTCATGCAAGGTAAAAATATTATCTGAAGTTTACCTAAATCAATTATTAGCATTGATCTCTTATTTAAGGTAGAGACAGATGAGTGAGTGTATCGATAATGATTCCAAACAAGAATTCCTAAATATAACATGGCTCCTCTCAGAAAATGTGGTTACTTTTATTTTTTGCATGCTTCAGTAAGTGTAAATATATGCTTACTTATTTTATTTGTCCTGTTTTGGGGAATGCTTATATTATTCACAATTAATGCTGATCACTTATTTTCTTACTTGTGAATCCTGAATAGGTATGCTCATCATCTTCCCAGGCTATTGTCTTTATATTATCTACTGGTAATGGTCAGGGCTTACTAAATTTTAAGCCATCCTTTATTATGATGTTTAGCAGATTTGCATATGTGAAATGCATTATAGATACTTCTGTCTTTTAATATAAATACTGTATTTGCTCAGGATCCAACCAATAGAAGATATTTTAACATGTGAGATTAGGAAAGAAGGAAAAACATTCTGTCAAAATTAAAGGGAAAAATCATTATCTCACTAAGCCATCACACATAGGCTAGTGTTGTTTGATAGGATGTATATGCAAATAAAATCACTTGCTGCTAAGTTTTATTTTTCCTGGGGCTTGCTTGCTTGACTTGTAATTCTGTATCCCTGCCAGACGGTGACTTTCTGAAGGGAATTTCTGTCTCTTGTTTCATGGAAAGATTGAGGTAGCAAAATAGTTTGTAATAAGAAAGAAGTCAACCTTTGCCCTGAACACAAAATAAACCTTCAGCTTACTTTCCAAAGCTCAGCAAAACTTGGGTACATTGTTTAAAAGTGTGTGTATAGGTGAAACTCCGTAACTTTTAACTCTGTCAGGGTCTGGAGACAATCAATGTGAAGAATGAGTAGAAAACCTATTCTAAAAGAAATTTTTAGCTCTTTAGGTGTAAGAATGAATACATGAACAGTGTCTGAACTCCTCTTTCGATTAAATAAGATTCTTCCAATTTCTTCCGTATTTTATGAGACCAAAATAACTCAGAATGTAATGCCACCTTCTCCTTTCAACCCCAAGATCTATTGAAGAAATGTTACATTCTCTTAAATTTGTTTACTAAACAAACTTAAATTGAACTGAAATATTCACATCTATTCTTACTTAGCTACTATTAGAAAAATATATCCAAAGGTAAAAAGAATTATTTTATTGTGATATAGAAATAATTTGCCATTTCTCAAATGTAGGTATCATGGAAGCAAATATGACATCTGAGAATAATAGCAAATGGGCAGGAAAATAATGTATATGGATTATATCCTTATCACACATATAGAAATATATACAAGGTATAAAATAAAGACATATGGGATTAAAATCTAAGTTAATGCTTAATTAAAGCTGAATAGTCAAGTTATTTCTTAAATACAAAATTCCTCATCATTTGATATATTTTTTCCATGTATGTGACAGTGGTTTAACTTATTAAAAAAGAGGTCAGTTTCTATAGTTAGAACTTTATATAGAAAGAGAAAGAAAGAAACAAACAAACAAACAAAAAAAAACAATCACTGATTGGGAATGGAATGTCATAAGAAAAGTAGGGATATTTTAATGTAAAGAAGTAGATCCTAGGTGGGGCACCTGGGTGGCTCAGTGGGTTAAAGCCTCTGCCTTCGGCTCAGGTCATGATCCCAGGGTCCTGGGATCTAGCCCTCATCTGGTTCTCTGCTCAGTGGGGAGCCTGCTTCCTCCTCTCTCTCTGCCTGCCTCTGTGCCTACTTGTGATTTCTGTCTGTCAAATAAATAAATAAAATCCTTAAAAAAATAATAATTAAAAAAATAAAAAAATAAGTAGATCTTAGGAAGGAATAAAAAATGTAAACAGGTAAAAAATTAATATAATTTTCATCAATTCACAGATTTTTTAAAATTTTAAGCGAATTTCTAATTACTAAGTTCTGATTTTTTTGTGTGTCATTTCTAAAGTTTCATGTATAAAATCTTAGTATATTCTCATCTGGAGCTGACTTCCTTCACTCACTGTACTTGAAGATACATCCATTTTTTGCAAGATTAGTTTGTTCATTTTTATTGCTTAGTATTTTTCTATATTATGATTGAATTATACTATGTCCATTTACATGCTGATACTTATAAGAGTTTGTGTGGGATTTATATTAATTATTCTTAGCAGTGTTTACAGAACTCATAAAGCTATGGGTTTTTGTTTTCTTTACATGCAGTTTTCCTTTACAAAATCAATATTGGTGATAAATTATACAGCCATTTAGATTTTTTAATTTTATTTTTGAGTCAGTTTTGATAATTTATGTCTTGTAAGTAGTTTGTCAGCTTCCTATAGATTGCTGAATCTATTGAGATTAATTGTTTATTATAGCCTTTCATTATCTTGGTAATGTCTATTGGATCTATAAATCTCTCCTTCTATTTTTGATATTAGTAAGTTGTGTCTTGGTTTTTTTCTTGATGATCCTAACTACAGATATATAAATGTTTTTAATATTTTCAGAGAACTACATTTTGGTTTTAATGATTTTTTTAATTTAATGATTTTTTTTGGCTTTAATGATATTTTCAGAGAACTACATTTTGGTTTTAATGATTTTTTTTCTTAGTGTTTTCTGTTTTCTCTTATTTTAATTTTTTCTTCTCTCTACTTATTTGGATTTAATTGGCTTATATTCTAGCAAGAAGTTAGAAAAGCAATGGATTTTTAAATTATTGATTTTAAATCTTTCTTATTTTCTGATAGTATTTAAAACAAAACATGTAACTCTAAACACGGTTGTAACTGCCTCCACAGACTTTGATATGTTGGGTTTTAATTTAACTCAGTTCAAGATATTTTCTAATTAACCATGTGATTTCTTCCTTGATCTATGATTTATTTAGTTTTCTGTTCAAATTTTAAAATATTTGCAATTTTCAAAATGTCTTTCTGTAACTAACTTCTGATTTAATCTTGTAGTCTGAGCAGGTTCTCTATATATACAATTGAATATATTTGGAATTACCAAGACTTTTCAATTTTGTTAAAAGGTCTGTGCTCACTTAGGAAGAATGTGTATTACACTGTCATTGGGTGGGTATATTAGTTTCTTAGGGCAGTTGTAATAAATTACCACAAACTGGGTGACAAAGCAACAGTTCTGTTTTCTCACTATTCAGGGGATCAGAACTCTAAAACCAATTGTTTGACAGGATTTGTTCTTTATGGAGAGGCTCTGAGGGAGAATCCATTCCATGACCCTCTTCTAATCAAAAACTAGACCACCAAAACTAAACCACCAAAAGTGCTTGCCAACAATCTTTGGAATTCTTTGGCTTGTAGAAACATCTCTGCATCTCATGGCTCTGTCTTTATATCATCTCATTCTCTGTGTCTTCTCCTTACAGTCTTTATAAGAACAGTGTCATTGGATTTAGGCTCTTCCCTGATCCAGGATGATATCAACTCAAAAATCCTTATCTTCATTACATCTGCAGAATCTCTTATTCCAAATAATTTTACATTTTGAAGTTCTAAATGGACACAAATTTTGTGGTGAGGGGCGGGCATTATACCACCTACTGTACTGGGTAGGTGTTTCATAAAGGCAAGTTAGGTTCAGTTGGTGGATGCTGTATTTCATGTTTTCTCTCCCTTTACTTATTCTTGTCTATTTAATTTTATCAGTATTAAGCTATTGAAAGGAGTATTAATATCTCCAACCACAATTATAGATTTAATTCTTCTGTCAGTTCTTTCAGTTTTGCTTCATGCGATTTGAACATTTAGGATTATAATGTCTTCTGCATGAATTGATCCTGTTTTCATTATGGAAGAGCCCTCTCTATTCCTGGTATTATTCCTTGTCTTAAAGTCTATTTTCTGATATTTATTTCACCACTCAGATTTCTTTTGATTAGTAGTAGATGTCATTCCTTCTTATTATTTTACTTTTGACTCCTCTTTGTCTTCTTCATTTAAGATGTATCTCTTTTTAGATGACAAAGGGTTCTGTCTTGTCTTTATCGGACCTTACAAGACCTACCTTTCAATTGATATATTTAGATTATTTACTTTTCCATCTTAGTCTTTGCTTTCTGTTTGTCTCATTTATTATTTAGTTCTTGTTTCCTCTTTGTCTTCATTCATTATTTCTGTCATTTCTGGATCTCTCTGGTGTTTTCCCCCCAAGATGTTTATGGATTATGTTTGTTAATTTGTTTGCTTGTTTTTAACATCCTGTATTTTTTTTTTAATTGGTGTATTGCCACTATGTACTTTATATTGTTGAATGTATGGTTTGTTGTTTTCCTTTAAAGAGTTTTAGACTTTGTTTTTGTATTTAGTTTGGTTATTTGTGGGTAAAGTTGATCCCTTTAACATTTTTTAAGCTATTAAAAGATGGTGACCTGTTATAACCTTTACACTGGACTAATTTAGTCCCACAGTTAAGGCATGGCCTTCCTGTGGATTCAGCTGCAGTCATCTTGTGTTCAGTGAGGTTTCTCAATGCTGGCTAGTGAGAATTTGAACACTCATTGGCTTTTAGTGTGTTCTGCTAATTATTCAACTTATAGCTCTCCTACAATTTTCTTTCCTTGAAAGTTGCTCTTCATTCAGCATAATGGAATTTTACTTTACATATGTACAGATTGATACTGATGAAAGATTCAAGAAGGCTCCTATGCATATCATAGAGGTCTTTCCCTGAAGGAGCCTCCTTTGCAGTATACAGCCCTATAAATTCTACACTTTGAGTGTTATGGTCTTTAATATTTAAATATTTTCCTTTCTCCCCATACCTTCTGCCGGTTATTCTCTTCATTACCAGCTGATGGCTTTGTTTTTTAGATTATTGAGAAAATTCGAACAATAAAAAGTTAACTTTGGTAAGCTTTTATCACCACAATTGTCTACCCTCAGGCATCGAAGGACATACCCACTGTCTTCTCTATTATTACTTTGAACAAATGGTCAGTGCTATTCACAATGATTTATGCCTGCACATGTGTAGTAGGAGTCATCTACTTTCACCTGTTCAAGGACATTGCTCCGTGAATTCTTCCATCTTTCTCTCAGTTCAACAGTGCCTCTTCCCTCCAAGCATACAAATATCCTACATTTATTAAAAAGCAACTCATGCTCCTCTCATCAGCCCCCAAATGTCTCCAGCAATTGCGCCCATTTCTCTGCTTCTTTGTGGAGGTAAATTCGTCAAAGGGTAATCTATATTCTCATCTACTTCCTCCTCTCTCATTTTCCTTTGAATTTAGTCTAATCAAACTTTTGTATTTACCATCCCATTGAAACAGTTTTTGCCAAGTCACCTCAAATTGCCACAACAAATCTAATCCAGGCTAGTGTAGTCTAATCCCTGACCTCCTGGTACTCATCAGTTAGGAGAATTTGCAGTAAATAATTGATCAGCCTATTTTTTTCTTGATATACTTCCTTTACTTGGCCCTCAAGGCATTATTCTATAAACTTTTACTCTACCTTACCATCTGTTCCTACTGGGTCCTCTTTGCTGATCTCTTCTCTCCAGACTTTCACTCTTGGAAGGCTTGATGGCTTATTTCTTGGATTTCTTCCCTATATTTACTCTCTAAATTGTGTCACCCTATTTCATAGCTATAAATTCTATTTACAAGCTGAGGGCTCCCAAATTTATATCTCAAAGCCAGACAACTCTCTAAGTTCCAGGCTTACTTGAGGCTGACTATCCAAAAGATTCATTTGGATGTATAATAAACATCTCATAATTAATATGTTCAAAACCAACGTCCTGATGTTGTTCCCAGGCCTCCTTCTCTCATCTTATCATCTCAAAAACTGTAATTCAACACTCCTAGCTCCCAGGACCAGAAGCCTTGAAATAGCTTTGACTTTCCTCTTTTCCTCATTACCTACTCAATCCATCTACAAATTCTGATGGTTCTACATACAGAGTACACCTCAAGTCTATTTCTTCTTCTCCTTGTGCTCTTACTACCACTCTGGACCAAGCTACCACAATTATTGCTAGCCCACTCAAATGGACCCTATTTGTTTCCATGCCCCTTTGTCTTATTCTTCCTTTGCTTCTATTTTCCACATTGTAACCAGAGACGCACCTTTTAAACGAAGTCATCTTTCTGTTCTATCAGTCCAATGTCTTCCCTCCTTGCTCAGATTAAAAGCCCAATTTGGTATACTTGTTGCCTCTCATTCTTCTTAACTCTTGTTACTTCTCATTGATTTTGCCCCTCAGTCAACAAACTTGCCTCCTTGGTGTTCATCAAACATATGCTCCCCTTGGAGCACCTGATACTCAGAGACCCCTGAAGGAAGAAACTGAATCTCACTTCAGATGGATAACATAACTCAGCTAATAAAATACCCCAAGTTTAAGGTGGAATAGGACTAAAACCTAATCTCTTTCTATAGTTTTTTTTCTCCCTCAAGATAGCTAACATTTAAAATTCAATAGAAACATATTGTGTATTGAGACAGACATGGGGTTTATTTTTTGACTTTCTCACTAATTCTACCTTGCAACCACTTTTTTTTTTCAAATACTATCAGTATGGTTTTAGTATTTTCAGAAAAATTTCTTATGTAATCATGGATGCTTTGAAGATCTTTCAATAGATTTCTCTTGATTGTAGGGAGAAATTTTAAGTGTGCTAGTTTCTTATTAAAATCAGCAACAATAAAACAATCTGGCTGTCTAAATTTTTACTCAGAAAACTACTCAAAAAGAAAACATGTGTAGATGATTAACCACATGGGATTGAATTATAAAGAAACACATTCAACAGAACTAGTATAATTTTGGCACATAAGCTATGAGATGTTTTATTCTTTAACTTCTATAGAAAGTTAGCAGTGAAGTTCTGTCCATTTGGATGGTACCACAATTATTTCATTGAGCAGTTCTTCCTAATTCCATATCACCAGCTGAAAAGAACAAATTGCATTTCAGTAAGAAGGAAATAGCTACACTCTTCCTCAATTCTGCCATAATTCAATTTCCTCTGCTGGATGCTCCAGTCCACTCCTGACTGATGGTAGGCAGCAACATATGGCAATACTGAGAGAATTTATAAAATAACTCTGCTAATGGTAACAAACAAATAAACAATCAGGAAGACTCAACAGTCAGGGAGAATTAATAAAGCTGGCAAATGCTTGGTTAATAGAGCTTCTCACAGTAAACAAAGCCAAGTGTCTGCACACATCTTGGTTGAGCTTTCTCTTTTCAGCCAGAGCATATTAATTTCCAGGGCTGCACTGACTTGAATATGGTTAGAAATAGAAGTATTTGTTATGAAGACCTCCATATTTCTTGTGCTCTGAGTGATTTTCCAAAAGTCCAACTTCCAAAAACCAAACAAGTAAACTGTGATAATCTTTGTAGAATGCAAAATCTAATTCTTTCTTCCTTTTTTTTTTTTTAAGATTTTATTTATTTATTTGAGAGAGAGAGAGAGAGAGAGAGACAGCAAGAGTAGGCTCTCTGCCTAGAGGGAAGTCTGACATGGGGCTCAATGACCTGAGATCATGACCTGAGCTGGAGACAGCCACCTTAACTGACTGAGCCACCCAGGCACCCTAATTATTTCTTATGGCAATACAACAAACAAACAACAACAACAACAACAAAAAAAAAACCATACAAACCTTGCTAAAATATGTAGAGATGGAATGACTAGAAGGTACCTTCTATATCTTACTCGCATTGTATCATTTTAAACTTCTAATGGTTTGATGTACAGTAGAAATAAGTGTATGTTTTGAAAATTAATTTGCTTATATCAAACTGGTTGCTAAGTCCCTTTCTGTCTCTTTTAGTGACAAGTACTCCTTTAACAATTCTTTTTCAGTTTCTATTATAATACTTAATAAAAAGATTATAATTTTCCTAATAAAAAAATACAAGAAAACAAAGGAAAAAAAACGTTATTTTAGAAGAACAGATTTTTCTCCTTTGCTTATATGCCTTCACTTTTTTTTTTTTTTTTTTTTTTTTTTTTTATGCCTTCACTTTTTAACTTTGTCTAATTCTTCTAGACTTTACACGTTAAGGAAACTGCTTATCTTTTTGTCCCAAATTAGAATTTTCAGCCCAAATACACCATGTAGGTCTACTTCCTTTTCTAAATTGTGATGCTTATTCTCATGTGGTTCTTTGCAATTTGGAATTGTTTCTTCTGTTTTTTCAGGTTTGTTTGTTTGTTTGTTTCTTTTTTGGTTGATATTGTTGTGGGTTTTTTTGGGGTTTTTTTTGTTTGTTTGTTTTTAATGTGGTTTGAGTCTTTTCAAAATTATCAGAGTTTCAGATTTTATACTTTGGTGACTATCCTCATGCTCTTTTTTGTTTGTAAGATACAAACTTTCCTCCTCCTTATCAGTTGTTCCCAAATTTAGCTTCCAATGCTGGTCACCCAGGGGAATTTAAAACAACAACAACCACCACCACAAACTAAAATTGAATTCTAGATAAGTAG
This sequence comes from Neogale vison, assembly GCF_020171115.1. Taxonomy (NCBI): domain Eukaryota; kingdom Metazoa; phylum Chordata; class Mammalia; order Carnivora; family Mustelidae; genus Neogale; species Neogale vison. The sequence continues at coordinate 292,990,490 of NC_058091.1, forward strand.
TAGTAGACTTTAGACAGTGAACATTGGAGACTTTGAGCCTGAAGTCCAGATAACAGTATTTATTTTGAAGCCTATAGGTGACTCAAGGGTTAAAGCACAGCCAGGGTTAAAACCCCTGACTGGGAGGTTGCAGCTGGAGATTAACATCCCTTTCAGTGTACCTGATGAGGAATCTTCAGAGTTTGTGTCTTTTTAAGCTTCTCCCAATAAAAGACAGAAAACCCAATGCTTCCTGGCTTTCAGCTTGGACTTCAATTTAGTTTTTCCCCAATTCCCTTGCAGTTAGGGAGGGGTGGGTTAAGGAAAACAGAGAAATTCACTAGCATTCAAAGGGATTCCTGGATAAATGTTCCAGAGTTTCGGTCTTAGATCCTCTGGAGCTTTGAGCTGAGCCATTTGAAGCTTGGAAGGTATTTAATCCTGGGGGGCATTCCATCTCCATTATCTCCTTTATAAATCATACTTTAGACTTCTCCATTCAACAACATTCTCCTGTACTCTTATCTTCATATTGACTTGTATTTCATTATCACCAGGATAAACTGTAAGGCTGTTTTGAGGTGAGAAAGACCTGTTTGTGATTTTTTTTTTTCTTTTCTGAAATGCACTTTCTAGCGTTGTAGAAGAGATAGCAGTACCTATTTCCTGGATTGCTTCAAGGACTTCACAAAGCAATGCATGTGAGATGCGTGGTCTCAGCTTTAATACATAAAGACTACTATCCTTTAGGATCTGCATACTCATGCATCCCCAAGAATGCATCCCCAAGGAGGTCCTTTGTTAACTAACTTCCCCAACCTTTTGTTCCCCCCATAGGCTCTTCATAGTCCCAGCTGCCACTAAATCAGATTCTTCTCTGAAATTGCTGTATCCCCGTGGTCTTCCTAAGTGGAGATATTCAAGTTCCCATGTCTTCTCTATTATTTTTATATTACATCTCCTTGAATAACTATATAAGCATATTAGAAAGTTTATATACTACAAAACAATGCCACTGAAATCGCTAAACATGGATTGACCACTTACTCTTTCTCTGGGTACTGTTCTATGGAAAGAGATGTTGCTTGCAGTCTAGAAATTGCCCCACGGACTGGAGTGCTAGAAATGGTCAGCGCTCAGATGCAGCTGGTGGTTCCAGGGTTACTGATTATATTCTGCCTAAAACCTAAACATGCTTCTGTTCCACGTCTAGGTTTAAGTGGATTTCCTAGCCAGCCAGATAAACCCTTACTGATACTGCGGATTTATGTCCTAATAGGATTTACCACTTACCCCAAATTAAAACAAACACACACACACACACAACTGATTCATTCTCAGATCAATAAAGCTCTTATGGGTTGAAAAGGCATGTTTTACCTCATGATATATCCATGCAGAAAGGTGGGCCAAAGGACAGCTGAGGATGCTCAGGGCACATCTTCTCTCTAGGGAGTAATTCTGCAGAGAAGAGAAAAGCTGACTGTACACTGAGTCAGAAACCTTACAGTTAGATTTGGTATGTACATTACCTGACTATGAGGACTTGAGTCAGTTAACGCCCGAGGCTAGGCAGTGCTCACCTGTAAGCATTCATGTAATGTGTGTCTTGTGCCCTAAATACCATTAAACACTAGAAAGGATAGATACAAGCTTAAGGACTTTATAATTTAACTGGAAGGAGATCTTCAGACATGACAAAAGATGAGATAAAATGGCATATTTTCATTCTACTTATTTGGTTACAGACTAAGTATTACTGAAAATCTAGGAAGAGAGCAAAATCATGGCTAGCAGCTGTAGGCAGAGACGACCCACAGATCACTACAAAAGATTGTTGGGAGAATTAAATTGAACAAAGGGTTGCTATGGATTTTAAAGTGTAGATGTTCAAAATGAAGCGTAAGATATAAAGGGAGTTATGTAAGGAGGGCACATATTGCATGGAGCACTGGGTGTGGTGCATAAGCAGTGTATCTTGGAACACTGAAAAAATTAAATTAAAGAAAAAATTAAGGTAGTTATGTGATTAAATGCTGCTATTTGATGAAACCAGAAATTTATTGCTGAGATTTTTATGTTCAATCCACAGTTATTTCCTTTGAATTGAAAATATATAAGAGTAAATTCACCAATGATTTAGTCTGACTTTTGTTATCTGGTATAATCACCTAGAAAGCAGGTGGCCTTTATGGAGCTTTATGGCTTCTTCCGGTGTTATGTGATGTGCTTTTTCACTGCCTGTTGCCACCAATCCATTCAGATGCTGTTTCTTTGGTATAAAAACTTTTATCTTTTCCATTAAACAGCAAAGGTCACTTGACAACAAAATTTTGGACAATGCCCAAATACAGTTCTGGGAAAATTACCAACATTATGGGCAAGGTACTGAGGGTCTATAGATCCTCCATAAATGGTCAAAGTCAGATCCGTGATGGAACTGATGATAGTTTGCATTTACATAGGATCTTCCAGGCTATCAATTCACAGACTTTGCGAACTTTGCCTGTCATGGAGGTGAAGAACAAACCTGAAACACAGCAACCGTACGCCGGCACAGAGGGATTTGATAGACTGAAGTGTTACATTTAATTGAAAATATAGGCGAATGTTAAGTAAGAAGAGTGCAATTATGTGAACTGGAAGAGTGCCAGGTCTCTTTCTCTGTCCTGAGGGCATTATGGACTCCCAGGAAGTGACCAGATTGTCAGTGCTAAGGCTTACGTGTGAAGGACACCACAGGAGCGACTGGTCACTGGGGAGCGTTATAAAGTGAGAGTGGGGATTTTATTTCTTGCAGTGAAATGGCCCTCATCTAGATGACAATACAGTCGTAGGGTGGAGTGACCTAGAGAAAAGATCTTTGCATAAGCACTTTTTCTATTTCATCCTTTTGTTAGAAATCTCAGAACCACTTATGAATGTTGGCTTAAATTGTACAAAGTGAAGTATCACCCAAATAAAAATAATATAATGGAGGATGAAGGACAAAATTCTGAGTACTAACCACTTCAAATGAACTACACATATTGCCAACTCACTGCATATATTTTAAAGGCTAATTACTCAGGAGAGAGGATAGATAAGTTCACTTTATATTTTGGAACTGAAGAAAATACATATGAAAGAGTCAGGGAAAAGAGTAAGACTACAAAGAAACACTTTCATGTAGACCGTAATCCCACAGGCCAGTTTTATTGTTAATATTTTTGTGGCATTTTCCCATTTTAACCTTTATTTTTACATATTAATGTTTCCTTTCTCAGCTCTTTGATATGGCAGCTTGACACGAGTTCACATGTTCTGAGTGAAAAATGACTGCACTGATGCAGTCTTGTATTTTATTTCCATTTCATTCATGAAAAAGCAATGGAAGCAAGAAATGAACTGACTGGTGCGTGGCTGTGGTATGTCAAGAACCCTCTGCGAGGCCTAGGTACCTTTCTACGCTGCATGTTCCTTTTAAAATGACCATGTTGTATTGGGAGGCACTTTCGACTTATAGAAAGATCTTTACATTCTCAGGTATATGTTCAAGACACAGCTTTTCCTCTCCCAACTTCTTGTCTTTATGCTAGAGCCCTGATCTGAGTCCTTCATCAACAGTCTTCTTATTTCTTACATCTACTTTATTGCTGTTGAAGCCCTAACCCCCATTTTGACTATATTTGGATGTAAGGTGTTTAGGAGGTCCCTCAGGTTATATGAAGTAATAAGGGTGGGGTCCTAATTCAAGAGGACAGGTGCATACCCAGTGGAACAGCCATGTAGGGGTAAAGAGGTCATCTGCAAGCCAGGAAGAGAGTTCTTGCTAGAAACTGATCCCTGCCAGAATCTTGATCTTGGACTTTCCAGCCTCCAGAATTATGAGAAAATAAATGTCTATTGTTTAAGCCATAGGCTGTGGTATTGTGTTATGACAGTTCAAGCAGACTAGGACACTTGTGTGGCACATATTCCTTCCCCACTGTATCCTCAACCCCACCTGTGGCCATTTACAAAATCAGAGATTGCATTGTTCTGGAAAATGATTAATTAAAAGCAAAAATCTCAATCAAGACGTGAACTCAGAATTTTCACGGCAGTGTTTATTTACTTCTCAGCTGAACTTAAATGACCCACAAAACTTCTCAACATTTTTCTGTGTATGGGGTCATAGGATTTCAGTGTTGGGAAAGAGATAACCCATACTGTGACAGAAATTGGGATACGTTGCCTTATGCATCCCAACCCCAGAAGATTCCCTTCTGGATCTTGGCCTGTCTTGATGTGGGAGGCATATAGCCTACCTCTCTGTCCCCTCTTAACATCTTGCTTTGTCATTTACTTGTTTGATCAGTGAAACATGAGCGGAAGTCACAGCGTGCAGGTTTTAGCAGAAATTTTAATAGCCACTGTTGGTTTTGCCAGTTTTCTCATTCATTTCTCTATGGCAATTATAAGACATGTTTGAGAATTGGAGCTGCATGATTCCAACTCCCAGCCATCGGGTTCCCCCCAGCTGCTCAGTCTCTCTGAGACTCTAGTCACTGCATATGAAAGAGGAGCCATTTCTGCTCTGCTATGCTGAAACTATTAACACACAGAATCATGATCGTAATCAAATTATTTTTTTAAAACACTAAGTTGTGATTGGTAGTTGTGCATTGCAAATTTAGCCAGGTTTGCCTGTAAAAACCCTTTGTGCCTAATGTGAAGATGTGTCTTTCCTGGCAATTTTGCAATTGCAAAATTACAAAAAAAAATTGCAATCTTTGAGGTACTCCAAGGGCATATATATAGCTATTTCTTTAATGCATTTTATTTTTTTACATGAAATGTTCAGGAAAAATTGGGTAATGTAAAGTGATTTTAAGCAGCAAATCAATCTTATCAACAGAGCACCAGACCTATAAGAAACAAAAACAAAAACAAACAGAGCACCAGGCTGTGGGAAATCACAAGGCAGCCTGCTTTGGAATATTTACATGATAACAACTTAAACCTTGTAGGAGAACTTAAACCATCAGTACAGAGCCCTTCCTGTGATCTAGCACAAGGAGTCTAAAAGCAAAATGAAAAACAAACAAAACCAGGAAAAATCAAACCAATCATTTTCAATATATTCATGTATACATTAAAATATAATACAGATCATCAGGGTGAGGGGTCACAGGAGGGGATGAGCATGGGTTTGGGCACTGACAGCCCCTTCAGGGAGGAGTGCGGGTTTGGGAATGGGATTAGGGATCTTCACAGGATCCTTCCCTACGCCCTTCCCTCTGATGGCCTCCAACCACACCCCCCTCAGCTCACAAGCATGGATCAGTTGTTGTACATGGAGCTCATTTCCATGGTTTTCAATTGAAATATGCAGGTGTCAGTTCCCCAGGGCGATGTGTCACCTGTAGCACAGCCCTGGAGGGTGGGTGGGTCAGTGGGCCCACAGTGTTTCTTCTCCGGAGTGTATCCTACCTGTTCACCTGTCCTCCCACCCTGGCCCCATGAATCACTCTAATTCAGTTTCTTTGGTTTTGTAAACAGCCCCAGGCTTACGCATGTACTTTTTAACATACTTGTTGGTTTCATGTTTCACATTCTCTTTGTACTCTGGGTCCTCAGGTTCTTACAGTATTTCAGCTCCTTATTCATAATATCCTGAGTCAGCTTGTGAGCAAGGTGTTTGAAGACTTCAGTTGTAATTCTTTCCATTTTGCAGTCAGGTTTCCGGTAAGGGTTCACGCCCTGGACCACGAACTGGAGCATCTCTTCTCTGATACTTCTTCGCTTTTCTTAGCCAGCTCACTTCAGGTGTCTGCTTCTGCTGCCTTAGGCTTTTTTGAGGTCTTCCTGGGTTTTTCATCATATGTCAGGATTCTTAGGTCCATCTCAGCTTCATGTTCAAGGCTGGCATCCTCTCCTGGGCCTTCCCAAGTAGGAGGGTCCCACTGAGTCTGCCTTGTGATCTCATCTCCCTTTTGGATCTTGGCCTGTCTTCTAGTTGGGAGCTAAGACAATGGCTTTTTGGATTGGGAGGAGAAGGGGGTGGCAGATCCAGAAGATTATTTTTGCTACCATTTCAGGAGGTTGTAAGGACCGAGGTCACCATGTTGCAACTTGCAGTCATGGCTGCAATTTTCTGTACCATCGTTGCATGGGCTGTGCATGAGCTGTGGAAATCTGTTGTTCCTGGGTGTACGGACGACTTGGCTGGGCATAACTGTACAGCTGGTGGAGCTGTCTGTGAGTAGGGTTGATGTCACACCATAGACAGTTGGATAAATCTGTCCTTGGTAATATATGGTTGCTTGATCCTACAGCAGGAGGGTACTGCTGCTGGACACCGACAGGCTATTGGTTTAAATCTCAGACCCCACATTTTATCCCTGGACTTGGCCTGGGGCTGGCACTGGCAAAATGGTGATGCTGGAAGTCTTGGTGAACCTCATCATCACTTTGGGTCACATACTGTGAACTGGAAACTTCCCAGGGGCTGCCACATGCAGAGGGGCAGTGAGGGGTTCCATACAGAGTTCCACTAAGGGCTGAGAATGATCGTAAGGAGCATGAGAACACACAGGGTCCATGCTGGGTGTGGGGAGGAGGACCTTCCCAGCAATGTCCATTGCTAGGATCCGTGCTGGCCTGCATGGGATAACCTGGTGAGCAGCCAGCAAAGGGATGATGAGGGGCATTGTAGCCAAGAGAGTCAGAAGGCAGTGGAGATGTCATTCCCAGGGTCTCCATCCGCTGCTGTTGTTTCTGAGCCTTCCACGGGGCCGCCTCTTGATCAAACAACATCCAGTGCTGCTCTCTAGAAAAGTGTATTATGGTCTTTAATTTATACTTTCTTTCTAGAAGTTGGTGTATCATCTCTGACATTTTGATCCCACCCACAGGCAGAAGAAGGTGGTTAGAGGGAGCCCCTTCATCTCCTTTTCCCTCTTTTGAGTTTGCTTGTCCAGGTCTACCTCAAGTCTTTGGGGTGGCTGTTGATCTCTGAAACCAACAGCATCCCTTCCTTTTCCACTTTCTGTGTTCTCCTTCCCAGTTTGACTTTCCTTTGGAATTCAGCCTACCTCCTTTAGGTCTTTTCAACTACCCACGAGCTTGGTGGCTAAATCACTCTTACCTACTCTTTCATCTGTGTGTTCTTGGCTCCCCCAAGTCTCCACATCAGATAGCCTGCTCTTTGTCTTGGGATGGTGTTTCCTCAGCAACAGTTTCTTCCAGTTCCTTGTCCCTGCCCTCCTTGGCCGTATTGCAGCACCAACCTTGGCTTCAGATGTGGAAAGCTTATTGGGTTCCATGGCAGTTTCACCGTCAACTTCAGATTCAGACACCTGTTGTGTCACTGTTAGTACCTCCACCGCTTCATCTACAGGGACTTTTTCTAACTAGATATAGGCTCATTTCTGATGTTAGTTTTCAACATGCAGGTTCTCAGAAAATGTAGATATTATAAGTTCATGGTTATGTACATTTTTCCACCAGAAACCTGTGTACCAGACACCTTATAGACCTCAGCTGAAGCAGTTCCAATGTTAGCTGATGTGCAGACCACAGGATTTTTTTTTTCTTTGTTTTAAACTGCTTTAGGTTACCAATTGGTAGAAATGAAAGTAGTCACTAAATTTGATAGTTGATTGATTCATCTTTAAAGATTTTATTTATTTATTTATTCATTCATTTGAGAGGGGAGAGAGAGAGAGAGAGAGTGCATGGGGGAGAAGCAAAAGGAGAAGGATAAGCAGAATCCACGCTGAGCACAGAGCCTGATGCTGGGCTTGATCTCACAACCCTGAGATCATGACCTGAGCCCAAATCAAGAGTCACAGGCTTAACCGACTAAGCCACCCAGGCTCCTGGATACTTGATTTATTAAAGAAACTTTGGTTGAAAAGCATTTTCTTTCAGAAATGGTTATTCTCTTGTTATTTAGCACTAAGTATTGCTGTTGAGAAATCTGGTTATGCTGCAGTTGGGCCTTTTTCTAAAATCGCGCCCTGGCTTGGCTTCTTCCCCTTCACTGTTCTACTTCTGCCTTATCCTGTACAATTTTTCTTGGGAGCCTACCCTTAGTAAATTACTTACACACACCTCCAGTTCTCAGGGTTTGCTTCCTGACATCACAGGTAGGACAGGTGGAAGAATTAAATGTTTTATCCTCCAAGAAATAGGCATTTCAAAGAAGGGTAAAAAGCCATTGAGGTGCAGAGAGGTCACTAAGTAGGCCCTTGATTCTTGAGGTAATTCAAGTAGGGAAGGATAAGAGAGCATGAGAAGTTTCATTTGAGAAGGCCAAAGGTAGCGCATTTTAAATCAAAAACATTGCAGTCTCTACTCTTCTTTCAGGCATCTGCTTTTTTGGTGAAATTTTAGCTTCTACCATCTCATAAACACCAGTTGGACACCTTTAGTTCCTGTCTCAACTTCTGGATAGCCTTTGAATTCTGATAGGTTATTGCTAATAAGGTAAATATATTACAAAGTCTAATCAAATTATTCAGTGTCTTGCTTTTTATTTATCAGATAAAAGATCACAAGCTTCAGATACAAGAAATTTATTGAAAAGCTTTCATGTGCATCTAAACACCTACTACTTCATTTTCCTCAGGACATTAATCTTTCTATTTATCATCTTTGCTTTTTCATATGTTCTGACCCTGGCACAGTATCACATATTCATAAGGGCACAATGAAAACAATACTTGCTTCTGCCTGTGCTGTGGCAATTTGTTACCACCTCCCCAAAGAGGAAAACATGGAAAAGTTCCACTTTAAACCACGTTTTCAATAAGATTCTTCATTTGCTATTATCTCCCTTTCGGTCTCAGTATTTGTAGTTGCCTACGGAGATACTATTCCCACTGTTCACTAAAGTTCCTGCTGTGCCTGAAAGCTAGTTCTTGACAGTTAGTTCACAGTCACCTCTGTGAGAAGAAACTAGGGCTCCCAAACTCAAAAATGCTTGCTCCAGAAGAAAAATGCTCATATGTTTTATTTCTACTGTCTTCCGACATTCCCATCGCTGATAAATTATAGAAAGAGGACAAACGAAGGATGAGTTCCACGATTAACATTTCTATGCTGGCGCTGACCTCCCACTGGGATATATTTCCCACCTGACAGGTGGTCTATTCTGCTGAAGTACTACTGAGCTGGTGAACTTAAGCAAGAAATATGACCCACCTCTCAGACCTCAGAGCAGCAGGGTTCACGTAACCATCTGAAAATCTCATGTTGAAAATCTCTTAAGTAATATCTTTATTAACTGGCACCTCTGATCTGCCCACTTGGAAATTCCTGTGGTTGATGGAAAAGGAGATAATAGAACCAGTGCCTTGTTCCTCAAATCTTCTAGGAAAATCTCTCACCAGTGTCTGAAAGACTTCTAATGGGCTTTGATTATAAACTTAAGAAAACTATACTTACATCATGAAATAGCATATGTAGTCTTTCTTTAGATTAGAACCATTTTTAGTTTTCGTTTCCTTTGAGATTTGATAATAAATACATGCTAAGGCTTCTCATTATAAGAGAAACAGTTATTGGCAAATTTCCAGAGTATTAGGAAAAGTGAGAATCTCTTCTTTGTAATAATTACATATAACAGTAATTAATGGTCTGGGACTTGTGTGATTAAATAGATCTCATACCTAGATTTTTCTGTAAGCCAATACACCTGAGTATTTTCAGTTTCTAAACATATCTACTTTCTTAATTCATATTGACCCCATTTGTTTTAAATTGTACCTCCAAGTATTTGAAGTTTTCCATAGCGTATCTATTTTATCCTCTTTTTAACTCACAACAGAAGCCATGTCAAGGTAATTAACTTTGATAACCTATTTAACATAAAGTTATTATAAGGGAACAAAGAACACAAAAACTTTCCAGAAAATCCCCCAAATTCTTAAGATTTTTATTTAGAGAACATGTTGCCATCTTTTTTTTTTTAAATGTTTTTATATTTATTTTTTTTTCCCAATTTATTTATTTTCAGAAAAACAGTATTCATTATTTTATCACCACACCCAGTGCTCCATGCAAGCTGTGCCCTCTATAATACCCACCACCTGGTACCCCAACCTCCCCCCCCCCCCGCCACTTCAAATCCCTCAGACTGTTTTTCAGAGTCCATAGTCTCTCATGGTTCACCTCCCCTTCCAATTTACCCAAATTCCCTACTCCTCTCTAACGCCCCTTGTTCTCCATGCTATTGGTTATGCTCCACAAATGAGTGAAACCATATGATAATTGACTCTCTCTGCTTGACTGATTTCACTCAGCATAATCTCTTCCAGTCCCGTCCATGTTGCTACAAAAGTTGGATATTCGTCCTTTCTGATGGAGGCATAATACTCCATAGTGTATATGGACCACATCTTCCTTATCCATTCATCCGTTGAAGGGCATCTTGGTTCTTTCCATAGTTTGGCGACTGTGGCCATTGCTGCTATAAACATTGGGGTACAGATGGCCCTTCTTTTCACAACATCTGTATCTTTGGGGTAAATGCCCAGGAGTGCAATTGCAGGGTCGTAGGGAAGCTCTATTTTTAATTTCTTGAGGAATCTCCACACTGTTCTCCAAAGAGGCTGCACCAACTTGCATTCCCACCAGCAGTGGAAGAGGGTTCCCCTTTCTCCACAACCATAAGATACCTGGGAATAAACCTAACTAAAGAGGTAAAGGATCTATACTTGAGGAACTATAGAACACTCATGAAAGAAATTGAAGAAGACACAAAAAGATGGAAGACCATTCCATGCTCTTGGATCGGAACAATAAACATTGTTAAAATGTCTATACTGCTTAGAGCAATCTATACTTTTTTTTTTTTTTTTAAAGATTTTATTTATTTATTTGACAGAGCGAGATCACAAGCAGGCAGAGAGGCAGGCAGAGAGAGAGGAGGAAGCAGGCTCCCCGCTGAGCAGAGAGCCCGATGTGGGCCTCAATCCCAGGACCCTGAGATCATGACCTGAGCCGAAGGCAGCGGCTTAACCCACTGAGCCACCCAGGCGCCCGAGCAATCTATACTTTTAATGCCATTCCGATCAAAATTCCACCGGCATTCTTCAAAGAGCTGGAGCAAATAATCCTAAAATTTGTATGGAATCAGAAGAGACCCCGAATCGCTAAGGAAATGTTGAAAAACAAAAATAAAGCTGGCGGCATCACCTTACCTGATTTCAAGCTTTATTACAAAGCTGTGATCACCAAGACAGCATGGTACTGGCATAAAAACAGACACATAGACCAGTGGAACAGAGTAGAGAGCCCTGATATGGACCCAACTCTATGGTCAATTAATCTTCGACAAAACAGGAAAAAATATACAGTGGAAAAAAGACAGTCTCTTCAATAAATGGTGCTGGGAAAACTGGACAGCTATATGTAGAAGAATGAAACTCGACCATTCTCTTACACCGTACACAAAGATCAACTCAAAATGGATAAAAGACCTCAACGTGAGACAGGAATCTATCAGAATCTTAGAGGAGAACATAGGCAGTAATCTCTTTGATATCAGCCACAGCAACTTCTTTCAAGATACGTCTCCAAAGGCAAAGGAAACAAAAGCGAAAATAAACTTCTGGGACTTCATCAAAATCAAAAGCTTCTGCACAGCAAAGGAAATAGTCAAAAAAACAAAGAGGCAACCCATGGAATCGGAGAAGATATTTGCAAATGACAGTACAGACAAAAGGTTGATATCCAGGATCTATAATGAACTCCTCAAACTCAACCCACACGAAACAGACAAACACATCAAAAAATGGGCAGAAGATATGAACAGACACTTCTCCAATCAAGAAATACAAATGGCTATCAGACACATGGAAAAATGCTCATCATCGTTAGCCCTCAGGGAGATTCAAATTAAAACCACATTGAGATATCACCTTACACCAGTTAGAATGGCCAAAATTAACAAAACAGGAAACAACATGTGTTGGAGAGGATGTGGAGAAAGGGGAACCCTCTTCCACTGTTGCCATCTTTAAACCTTAAATAATATCTATTGTGAGAAGACAAATCAAGTTTTACAAAAAATTTTTTTTTAATTTTTTAATGAAGAAATATTTTGAATAAATTATAATGAAGAAGAAATCCAGAGGTGGTACTATCATCAGGTTTCAATTGCATAGATCATAGATAAATATTTTTAGCAAAAGATCATCTATCATCAAATCTAGTACAATTTCAAAAAGTATTAGCATAGTTGAGATTATAGATGATCTTCTAGTAGAAGAAATCTACTCATTTTTGAGAAAGCCCTCAAATTTTTGGTTACATGGCAACTTGTTATCTGCCTGTCTGTCTATCACCATCTGTCTTAAAATTTTAATTCTGGTAGAGTTAACATGTAGTGTTATGAGTTTCCTGTGTACAATATACTGATTCAACAATTCTATACAGTACTCAGTGCTCATTATGTTAAGTGTGCTCTTTTTTTTTTAAGTTTTGATTTGAATTCCAGTTAGTTAACATAGAGTGGAATATTAGTTTCAGATACATGATACTGTGATTCAACACTTCTATACAACTCCTGGTGTTCATCACAAGCACACTCCTTAATCCCCATCACCTATTTAACCAATCCCCATACCCGCCTCCATTCTAGTAACCACCAGTTTGTTCTCTAGTTAAGAGTCTGTTTCTAGGTGTACCCCCTCTCTCTTTTTTCCCCCTTTTTGCTCTCTTTTCTTTCTTAAATTCCACATAAAGTTAAATCAAGTGGTATTTGTCTTTCTCAACTTACTTACTTTCTCTAACTTACTTACTTACTTAGCACGGTACCCTCTAGATCCATCCATGTTGTTTCAAATGGAAAGATTTCATTTTTTATGGTTCAATAATATTCCATGTTATATATATATATATATATATCTTTCTACTTATACTACTTCTTTATCTACTCATGTGTTGATGGATCCTTAGGCTGATTACATAATTTAGCTATTATAAATAATGCTGTAATAAACAAAGGGGTGCATATATCATTTCCAATTAGTGTTTTTATATGCTTTTGGTAAATACCTCATAGCAGAATTCCTGGGTCATATGGTTGTTCCATTTTTAACTTTTTAAGAAACCTCTATACTTTTTTCCACAATGTCTGTACCAGTTTGTGTTCCTACCTGCAGTGCCTAAGGGTTCTTTTTTCTCCACATCCTCACCAACATTTGTTGTTTCTTGTGTTTTGATATAAGCTGCTATGACAGTTGTGAGATGTTATCCACTGTGGTTTTGATTTACATTTGATAATGAGTGATTTTGAGCATCTTTCATGTGTCTGTTGGCCACTTGTATGTCTTCCTTCGAAAAATGTCTATTCATGTCTTCTGCCCATTTTTTAATTAGATTATTAGAGGGGTGGTGTTGAATTGTATGAGTTCTTTCTATATTTTGGATACTAACCCTTTATAAGATGTGTCATTTGCAAATATTTTCTCCCATTCTGTAGGGTTTTTTTTTGTAGTTTTATTCATTGTTTCCTTTGCTATACAGAAGCTTTTCTTTTCTGTTTTTTAAGATTTTATTTATTTGCCAGAGAGAGCACAAGAGTACAATTAGGAGGAGTGGCAGGCCTCTACTGAGCAACGACCTTGGGATCATGATCTGAGCCAAAGGCAGATGCTTAACTGACTGAACCATCCAGGCACTCCACTATGCAGAAGTTTTTTATTTTGATACAGTCCCAATAGTTTATTTTTGCTTTTGTTTCCTTTGCTTCAGGAGACATATCTAGAGAAATGTTGCTATGGCCAATGTCAGATAAATTTAATGCTAATGCTCTTTTCTAGGATTTTTATGGTTTCAGGTCTCACATGTAAATCCATAATCCATTTTAAACTTATTTTTGTGGATAGTGCAAGACAGTGGACCAGTTTCATTCTTTTCCATGTAGTTGTCCAGTTTTCCCAAACACCATTTGTTGAAGAGACTATCTTTTTCTCATTGTATATTCTTGCCTTCTTTGTCAAAGATCAATAAATTATGTAATGGTAGGTTTATTTCTGAGCTTTCTATTCTGTTCCATTGGTCTATATGTCTGTTTTTATACCATTACAATTCTGTTTGGATTGCTACAGCTTTTATAGTATATCTTGAAGTCAGGAATTGTGAAACCTCCAGTTTTCTTCTTCATTCTCAAGATTGCCTTGGCTACTTTGGATCTTTTGTGACTCCATACAGATTTTAGGATTATTTATTCCAGTTCTGTGGAAAATACTGTTGGTTTTTATATAGGGATTGCATTAAATCTTCAGATTGTTTTGGGTAATAGAGACATTTTTGCAATATTTGTTCTTCCAATCTGTGAGCATAGGATAGGTTTCCATTTGTTTGTGTCATCTTCAATTTCTGTCATCAGTATTTTATAGTTGTCAGAGTATAGGTCTTTCACCTCCTCAGTTAAGTATATTCCTATTTTATTATTATTATTATTTTAAAGATTTTATTTATTATTTGACAGAGAGAGACACAGCAAGACAGGGAACATAAGCAGGGGGAGTGGGAAAGGGAGAAGCAGGCTTCCCGCTGAGCAGAGAGCCTGATGCAGGGCTCCTCCCAGGACTCTGGAATCATGACCTGAGGCAAAGGCAGATGCTTAATGACTGAGCCACCTAGGTGCCCCAGTATTTTATCATTTCTGGTACAATCATAAATGGATTATTTTCTAATTTCTCTTTCTGCTACTTCAGTATTACTGTATATATATGCAAAGGATTTTAGTATATTTAGTATGTTGACTTATATTCTGTGACCTTACTGAATTCATTTATCAGTTCTAGTAATATTTTGAAGTAGTCTTTTGAGTTTTCTGTATATAATATCATGTCATCTGCAAATAGAGAAATTTCACTTCTTCCTTACCAATTTGGATGCCTTTTATTTCTTTTTCTTATCTGATTGCTGTGGCTGGGACTTCCAATAATATGTTGAATAAAAGTAGTGAGAACCGATATCCTTGTCTTGTTCCTGACCTTAGTGGAAGAGCTCTTATATTTTCCCCATTGAGTATTATGTTAGCTGTGTGCTTTTTTTAATATATGGCCTTTATTATGTTGTAGTATATTTCTTGTAAACCTACTATTTTGAGGGTCTTAATCATGAATGAATGTTGTTCTTTGTCACATGCCTTTTCTGCATCTATTGAAATGATCAGATGGTTTTTATCCTTCCTCTTTTTAATGTGATCTATGATGTTGATTGATTTACTATTGTCTAACCCCTCTTGCATCCCAGGAATAATCCCGCTTGATTGTGGTGATTGATTTTTTAATGTATTGTTGGATTCAGTTTGCTAATGTTTTGTTAAGGACTTTTTCATCAGAGATATTGTCCTATAGTTCCTTTTTTTGGGGGGGGGGTGTTTTTATCAGGTTTTAGTTTCAGGGTAATGGTGACTTCTCATAATGAGTTTGGAAGTTTTCTTTCCTCTTCTATTTTTTAGAATAGCTTGCCAATAGGTATTAACATTTCTTTAAATATTTGGTAGAATTCACCTGTGAAGACATCTAGTCCTGGACTTTCATTCATTGGGAGTTTTTTGATTACTGATTCAATGTCATTGCTGGTAATCAGTCTATTAAAATTTTCTATGTCTTCCTGATTCAGTTTTGGGAGGTTATATGTTTCTAGGAATTTATCTATTTCTTCTAGTTTGTCCAGTGTGCTAGTATATCATTTTGTATAGTATTCTTTTATCATCCTTTGTATTTCTTTGTGTCACTTATTACTTCTCTCTCATTTCTGTTTTGGAATTGTTTAGCTCCAACTGTGTTTCTGTCCTTCCTATTCTTTTTGATGTGGCCTTCTCTCTACATTTAGCTTTGAGAGTCCATTCTGCCAATCTTCAGGTCTTCTTCTGGGTTATTTGCCCTGCTGTGTGTGTTACCTACCTATATCCATGGGACAAAGTAAGCCTTGGTTTCTCCTGCTCTGCCATCTTCCATGGAATCTTCATCTTAATAAAGATTAAGAGAGTGTAGTTTAGGTTTTTATTCCATAGGTTTGCTTCTTGCTACATTGATTTGGTATTGGTTTGTCCCTCTAACAGTATATTAATTTGCTTTGGAAATCCTAGTTACTGACTTCCAGATATTAGAAGGAAAATAATAGGTTTCTTCTTTAAGCACATTTTAAACATACATCAGTATTTAGAGATTCTCACATAGGTATAGTAAAGAAGATAACTGGGAGGACTGTCAGATAATAACTAGCCATATGTGTTTATACTGTGATTTATGTCATCTGTGCAGGATAACTTCAAATATCAGCACGTTCTTCTTGGATTGGGAAAAGTGAATAGAAAACTAACCAACTTTCTATGACAGCACATGCCAAATAAAAGTAAAACCTTTTCTTTGCTTGTTTGTTTTTTATTTTCTATGTTTAAAACATTGCTAAGGGTTTTAGGTAAGATGAGGAAGATTCCAAGTGGGAACAGAGAGATTGATTAGAAAATTCAGTCCAAATTTTCTTATCTCAGAGCTTAAAAGAGGCAAGGGAAATTGATATTTTATAATGAAACCCTTGAGGGTTCCTTCAATCCTCTCAAATGCTAGACCTATTTTCTAGAGAAGAAAAGAAATATCTGGCAATATTTTTATGCATTTACTAAAACTAAAATATGCACAACTGTTTAAAATTTTGGATGAATATTGTTGTTGGCTATTCTTTTAGATCTGTACTTTAAATATACTAAAACTTAATATGATACTAGAAAATTTCCTTCTAAAAAAGTTTTAATTTACAAAAGAAAACTTAAGTATAATCCAAATATGAGGTGTTTGAGTTATTCAGACTACATTAAAATGATAATTAAAATAATTAAAATTATCAAATGTTGGCTTTAAAATATAAGGATGAATATTTACATGTGTGCAACTAACTCTACCAATTTGAATGTTTTTGAAGTTACAGAAAGCCAGTTGTTTGAGATACAATGTTTGAAGATCTAACTTTGAATGGGAAATTTGATGTTTTTTGTTAGCATGAAATGCTGCCATTTGTCAGAGGAAAGGAGAGAAATATACAGAATTTGTTGCTAGCATGAACCAAAACTGAGACCTAATTTCCTTGCATTTTTGTTTAATGCTGTTCCAATCGGAGGCATGAAATGAGCTGGACACATCATCTGAGGATGGCAGCTTCACAGGGAACCACTAACCTGCTAAAAAGCTTTGCATGTGTTTGTTTATTTTGGGGATTGTATTTCTCAGTTTACGGATGCTTATCCAGAACCAGCTTTCTACACTGGCAAGCAAAAATGAATGCATTTTGAATGTGTGTGTGTGTGTGTGTGTGTGTGTGTTCTAGTAATATTGACCTACTTCACTGGGAAACTAATAACTATTTGTTGATGAAAGTGGGGTGAGGGAGTCTGGAGATTTTAAAAGAATAAAGATTAATCAGTTATGCTTGCATAAAATCTGGCTACTGTCTGATAGGTAACTGAGTGAAATAACTTTGAGTGATGGAGACTTATTATATAATACATAAGCAGTTTGTTAAGAGAAAGATAATGTTCCCATGTTAAAAATGTCAATATGCAAATGAAAGCAAACATGGTTTTCCTCTCCTAATCCCTGGCAGGCATGCACATCATGGTGAACTTTCTCCCTTGATTCCTTTTGGTTCATTTATATTATTGTATACACATGGTCGTAAATAAGGCTAAGCAACTATATGACATAGATAGGCAAACATCAGCAGCAAATCTGTATATGGAAAAGTTAAGAGGCATGTTGTCTGGAGTGAAGATTTCCATAGTTGGAAGGGAACTGCAGAGACCATGGGGCGAACTGGATGGACCAGCCTATGGGCAGAAATGTCTTGATTAAAAACTTTGGTAGTACCTTATTTTAACTAATGATGTACTCTATGGTGAGTAATGTAACACAAATTAAAAAAAAGAAAGAAATGGACTCATACATCTCATATTTCTTAGTTGTGATTTTTGTTATGTAAATTTTTTTCCCTGAAATTTACTAGGCTCTTATTTTAGCCCTTTCACACTCTGATCTCAGTTTTCAGTTTTTCTTCCCAACTTTATCCTTCAACATCTGCTCTGACATGCCCTGTTCCTTAAAAATGGGTCTAATTCATAGTATCTTGAATCGCATCTAATTTACTCAGGCCATTTCTCTCACCCATAAAATGTCTCCCTTCTCTACCCGTATACACTTAGTTAAACTGTATGTAGACACAATTCTAGCTCCTTTAAGAGATTTTCTTTGAGAATTCTGGGCAGAATTGACTTATCTGTTCCCTGAATTCTCTCCCCCTGCTTTACTTTTTGTACTGTGTGTGTGTGGGTGTAGTGTGTTCATGGCACGTTGTTATATTAGTATCTGTTGCTGTCATATCAATCTAACATGCCCTTAGAAACTTAAAACAGCACTAATTTGTCATTGCATAATTTGGTAGTCAGAATTTCAGTCATATACGTTAAATATGTATAGCTTCCTACGTGTCAATTAGACCTCAATAAAGTGTTTTTTGTTTTAAAAATAAGTTTAGGCACAGAATGACTCAGCTGTTTCTCCATCTCAAGTCTCCCAAGACCAATGTCAAGGGGTCAGTGGGGTTGCATTCCTTTCAGGAAGTTCTGGAGGAATGACACTTCCAAGTTCATGCAAGTTGCTCACAGAATACAGGTCCATGCAGTGGTCTTGGACTAAGGTCTTTATTTCCTTGCTGGTTGATGTCCTTTCTCAGCTTCTAGGGGCCTCTATGTTCCCTGGTATCTTCATACCTCCATCTTCAAAGCCGCACCAACAGGTTGAGTCCTTATGCTCTTTGAATATTTTCGACTTCCCCTTTTGGAGAATATGTTCTGCCTCTAGCCAGAGAATTTTCTTTGCTTTAATGGGTTTATATGATTACATTGGGTTCACCTGAATAATTCAGGATAGTCTATTTTAAGGACCATAATCTTACTTCCATATCTTGGCTGTTGCAAATAATGCTGTAATAAATGCAAGAGTGCCTCTATTTCTTTGAAATCCTATTTTCTTTTTTGGGGGGAGTGGGTATATATCCAGAAGTCAAATTGCTAGATCATATGGTAGATCTATTTTTTATTTTTTTAGGAGCCTCCATACTGTTTTCTATAGTGGTTGGATCCATATCAGTACATGAGTGGATAAAGAAAATATGGTATATATCTATATCTCTACATATAGATTCACACACACGCACACACATAATAGGATTTATTCAGTCATAAGAAAGGAGGATATCCTCTGGGCGCCTGGGTGGCTCAGTGGGTTAAAGCCTCTGCCTTCAGCTCAGGTCATGATCTCAGGGTCCTGGGATCGAGTCCCACATTGGGCTCTCTGCTTAGCAGAGTCTGCTTGCTCCTCTCTCTGCCTTCCTCTCTCCCTACATCTGATCTGTCCCTGTCAAAGAAATAAAAAAAAAATTCCAAAAAAAAAAAAAATCTTGAAAAAAAGAAAAGAGGATATCCTGTCATTTGTGACAACATGAATAGACCTTGAGCCCATTATGCTAGGTGAGATAAGTTAGACAGAGAAAGACAAATGCTATATGTTATCACTTAAGGTAGAATCTAAAATAGCTGAACTCATAAAAACAGAGAGTAAAATGGTGGTTACCAGGAGATGGACAGTGGAGGGATAGAAGAGATCTTGTTCAAGGTAAAATCTGGCAATGAGTAGTAACTAACCCCTAGAGATCTAATGCACAGTATCATGAGTATAGACAAAAACATTTTACTATAATGATCAAACATGCAAAGAAACTAGAACTTAATTATCCAATCACTAGACAGAAAGGATAATTATGTAACATGATAGAGGTGCTAATTATTGCTGTAAGAGCAATCATATTATAATATATAAATATACCAAATTAACATGTTGTATACCTTAAATTTATAAAATATTATATGTCAAATATATTCAGTAAATAATTTTCTAAAGACCATAATCTTAATCACATCTGCAAAATTCCATTTCAGCAACAATACCTTGATTAGCATTTGATGGAATAACTAGGGAACAGGCATCTTCAGAATTCTGTCTGCCACAGCCATTATCACACAGTTGACCTCTATCCTTTATTACCTTGGTTTGGCCACGGTAATATCTTTTTTTTTTTTTTTTTTAAAGATTTTATCTATTCATTTGACAGAGAGAGATCACAAGCAGGCAGAGAGAGAGAGAGAGAGGAGGAAGCAAGCTCCCTGCTGAGTAGAGAGCCCGATGCGGGACTCGATCCCAGGACCCTGAGATTGTGACCCGAGCCGAAGGCAGCGGCCTAACCTACTGAGCCACCCAGGCACCTCCACGGTAATATCTTTTTGAATGGGCTTTCCACACTCCTTTGGAGTTAGTGTTCTTGGTGTGAATTAAATTGTGCAAAAGAAATCTTTCATGCAGATTTGAAAAGTACAAGTTAGAGAGAGGCCACCCTTCTATAGCCTCTTGCACATTCCCTAGGGAGGTAGTCATTTTTCTGAAGTTGTTTCCAGTATTCATTTCTAGCTTCCTATGAGTCAGGAAACAGTGGGGTTTGCATTGGTTTCTTGATTTGACTCCTTATTCCCTGACTTATGGATTCAGTTAACCAGTCTTTAGCTTCACCTTGTCCAGGATGCTGTGGCAGTGGTGGTCCCAGTGGTGGACCCAGGGCTGGTCCCAAAGGAAGTAGCTATCCTGCCGAGCTGTTCCTCTGTTGATGGAGTCTTACTAAGAGGCTCAGGAAAAGCATACTTTTAAATTTTGTTATTAGCTTTTGTAAGAGCCTATTCTCTTGTATTCTTCTTTGTGCTTAAAAACATAGCGATAGTTTATGGTTCTTCTACTGAACCTTGCCTGACATAATATTTGATTCCAGGAATAAGTGCAGTGTAGGAGATGTGGCTTTGGTTTAGTGGTTAGGTAACAGGTGTAGAGCATCTGACGCTACATGTTAGGACCTTGTGAGTCCATGGCCAAACATTTGTTAAAATTGCCCTGTATAGTAACCTGGACGGAAAATGTTCCACAGTGCCTATAGCTTTGAGGGAAGTAGTTCTATAGAAAAGTAATGTTTATATATCATTTCTGCTTCTGACTGTTATTAAAAAAGTATTATATACAACAGAGGATCTGTCACAGGAAAGAATTCTTGAGTGTGTGGGCAGAGATAGATATGGAAAGATCTAGAAATCTGGGGCTTCACAAGACTGAAAAAATCTATGGCTAACTCTTTACCCCAAGAACCAGACATTAATGCCATGCAAGGAAGCCAGTAAATAAGACAGAGTTAAATGTAATCACCAAGTTCAGAAGAAAGGTTTAGATATGATTATTGGCGCATGGAATCAGCGGCAAGCAAATAGACCAAATGCCTAATATATTCTGAGGTAGTTCTATTATGGAAGAAATTGCAATTCTCTGTTGAAAAACCCATGTCTTTTCAATCCCAAAAGTAACCCTCAAATTTCCATTCACGAGCAAGCAGAAAATGGACAGGCAGTAAGATGAACAGCCTGTGAAGGGGAATCTGCTCTCTAACATCAATTGCATTTTTGGTCACAAGAGATGATAGAGAAGAAGTGACCTCTAAGAGAGCAAAACCCTAAGAGGGCAACAGAAGATCCTGGAACTGTGAGACTCCCAGAATGCTGAGGCAGGGTCTGTATGAAGAATCTACTTCATTTCCAGGAAAGGAGTTTGGCCCTTCTAGTCCACCAGAATTCTTCTTCACCAGTGACCAGTTGTCCCTGAGGGTCTTTAACAGTCTTCCTTTTTTGAATGGTCATTTCAAAGATGTTTATCTTGCTCTTATTCACTCAGGTATCTCTCAGGTAAAGAACTTATTCTGAAACCACATAGGTAAAATGAATTATTATAAATCTGTCATTGTGTAGGATATTTTTTAGTGCATAGGGAGCAAGGAAAGTGATCAGCTTTATGTCTGTTATGTTTCTGTTTTAGAAACATAGCAATTTTATACCTAATTGCATAACTTATACAAGAGTTAAATTATCCATTTCCTAATGTAACCAACTTAGTGTTATGAATAAATTTTAATAAATGCCTTGAATTATTCTATGATTTTCATACTCTGTCAAATTTCTGTAGTTTGTGTAAATCATGATGAATGTTTCCTCCTTATTTCCTAAGTAATTGAGAAATAGTGATAAAGAGATCTAACCTTAAGGTGAATCCAAACACCGTTATAATAAAACAGAACTTTCAGCTCTTTGCATATTAAATAAAACTACCTTGATTATTTGGTGGTTTCCGCACTTAATTTTTGTCACAAACTATGGGAATTAGGATGCAGCCTTTGTTATGGTAGGAGTAAATTAATATGAGTTTTTATTTTATGATACCCATTACTTTTGGGAACTTGAAATAACTTTTTAAAAAATTTAAATTATGATGATGTCTTATTCATATCTTCTTTAAACATCCTTTAAAACAATTATTTCAGTTATTAATAAAAATTATATATCAGATATTTATCAACTACAAAGTTCTAGACATTTTGTTATTTATAATCTACTAATACTTTTATATTATTTCAAATGAAATAGTTCAACACAACTTAATTTCTAGAGGTATGTTATGAATCTTTTTTTTTTTTTAAGATTTTATTTATCTATTTGAAAGAGATCACAAGTAGGCAGAGAGGCAGAGGCATGCAGAGAGAGAGAGAGGGGGAAGCAGAGAGCCCGATGTGTGGCTTGATCCCAGAACCCTGAGATCATGACCTGAGCCGAAGGCAGAGGCTTAACCCACTGAGCCACCCGGGTGCCCCTGTTATGACTCTTTAAAATAAAACAAACTTAAAGAATGACAATACATAGGAATGCAAAATCATTAGGAAATATAAGAAAGACATTAACCTATATATAGTGAGAGTATACTCTGTTTATGATTTCTTGTAAGACTACCCCATACACAGAACATAATACAATAGACCTCCCCATGAGTTAGAAAAAAATTACCAATATTTTGTCAACGGTGATTTATTTATCCCCTCCAGCTTTCACTATACCATTTATTTTTTTTTAAGATTTTATTTATTTATTTAATTTTTTGAGAGGAGAGGGGAGAGACAGAGTGCAAAAGCAGCAGGGAGGAGTAGAGGGAGGGAAAAAAGCAGACTCCCCACTGAGCAGAAAGCCAGAGGCAGGGCTGGATCCCAGGACCCAAGATTATTACTTCAGCCAAAGGCAGATTCTTAACTGACTAAGCCACCCAGGCATCCCACCGTACCCCTTAAATGAGAAAGAAATCTAGACATCTTGATCAATCACTAAGTCAAGTTTAGTATAGTGGTATTTTATGGAGGACTTAATTACGTGTGTTTTTATATACACATCTTGCAAATATTTTGAGAAGACACTTTTTAAAAGTTATATGCCCTTGAAATTTATTCTTTACTTCTTGCCTAGAAATTTTACAGTTAATTAGAGTCAATATCTTTCTTTATTGTTTACATTTGAATATTTATTTCTTATTGCTGTGGAATGTGTCATTTTAATGAGGAAGAAAAGTCTCATTCCATCTCTAATCCCATGCCTCTAGAACCCCAGGAAGAGGAAAAGTGCACTTAAGTCAAATGCATCCTACTCATTTCTTAGGAATGGGGAAGGTCTTCTCACTTGGGCAGGATCAAGAGGTCCAAGTAAAAGGAGTGAGCAGAAACCAAATATATGTATTTATTTTTGATTTGTATTCTAATAATTATGGCATAAAAGAAAGATGTTACTTCAATTTACAAAGTCCATGGTTAGTAAATATCAGTGATTCATTCATTCATTCCAAAAATATTTATTAGATCTCTGTTATGGTTCATGTATTATGTAATATAATAGATATATAGTCTTAACCCACTGAGTTACCCAGGAGACCCTAGATATATAGTCTTAAAAGTCCTATTTACTCAGTTTCTCATGGCAAACACTGGAACACAGGATTGAATAAGTCCCTGGTACTGTCCTAGAACAAATGGAACCAAGAATAACAGAACCAATTAGATAGGGCCACAGTGCTAGGGACCACACAAAAGGCGAAGAGATCCGTTGATTTCAAAAATGGAGAGGGAGTGATTTTAGCCATTCTGACAGGTGTGAGGTGATATCTCATTTATAGTTTTGATTTGCATTTCCCTGATGATGAGAGATGTTGAGCATCTTTTCATGTATCTCTTGGCCATATTATGTCTTCTTCAGAAACGTTCTGTTCAGAGGCTTTATCCATTCTATAAAAAAATTATTTATTTATTTTAGAGAGAGAGAGAGAGAAATAGAGAGACAGAGCATACACAAATGCGAGAGGGAGAGAAACAGACTTCTCACTGAGCACAGAATCCAAGGCCAAGTTTGACAGGGGACTTGATATGGGATTGCATCTCTAGACCCAGAGATCATGACTTGAGCTGAAACCAAGAGTCAGAGGCTAACTGACTGAGCCACCAAGGTGGCCCTCCTCTATCCATTTTTAATCTGATTTTATGGTTGTTGTTGTTGTAATTGAGTTGCATGAGTTCTTTTCATATTTTGAATATTAACCTCCTATCATATATATGATTTACAAGTATCTTCTCCCATTCAGTAGCTTTCCTTTTAAATTTTTAAAGACATTTTAAAAAAAGATTTTATTTATTTATTTGAGACAGAGAGAGCACAGGCAGAGAGAATAGAAGGCAGAGGGAGAGGAAGAAGCAGACTCCCCGCTGAGCAGGGAGCCTGGTGTGGGACTTGATCCCATGACCCTGGGATCATGACCTGAGCCAAAGGCAGATGATTACAATTCAGCCACCCAGGCACCCCACCTTCTATTTTGTTGATAGTTTTCTTCATTGTGCAAAAGATTTTAATTTGATAAATTTGCTTGTCTTTGCTTGTTGCCATTGCCTTTAGAATCAGGTTTTTAAAAAAATCATTGTCAAGACTGTTTTCAGGGAGCTTATCACCTATTTTTTCTTCTAGAAGTTTTTTGTTTCTGGCCTTACATTCAAGTCTTTAATCTATTCTGAGTTAATTTGTGTGTATAGTGTAAGGCTGTTGTCAAGTTACATTCTTTTGCATGTAGCTGTCCTGCTTTCCCAATGCCATTTATTAAAAGGACTGTTCTTTCCCCCATTGTATATACTTACTTCCTTTGTTGTAAATTAATAATAAGTGTTGGTGAGGGTATGGAGAAAAATGGATCCTTACACACTATTGGTGGGAATGTAAGCTGAGGCAGCCACTATGGAAGACCGTAAGGAGCTTCCTAAAAAAATTGAGAGTTAAACTGCCATATGATTTGGCATTCCAGTCCTGGGTATTTACCTAAAGAAAGTACAGATGCTAATTTGAAAGATATATGTACTCCAGTGTTCATTGCAGCATTATTTACAATAGCCAAGATATGGGAACAGCCCGTGTCTGTCCATCCATGGATGAATGGGTAAATAAGATGTAGTGTGTGTTTGTGTGTTTGTATTTGAATACTACTCAGCCATAAAAAAGAATGAAATCCTGAGATCTGTGATATCGTGGATAGATCTTGAAGGCAGCATGATAAATGAACTAAGTCAGAGGGAGAATGATAGCTACTGTATGATTTCACTTACAAAACTGTGGCTACAGAGAACGGATTGGGGGTTGCCAGAAAGGAGGGGGGCTGGAAAGTAGGCAAATTGGTGAAGGGATCAAGGAATACAAACTTCCACTTATAAAATAAATGAGTCATGGAGATGTAATGTATGGTGTGGTTGTTATCGTCGATAGTATTGTGGAGCAAACTTGAAAGATTCAGGAAAGTAAATGTTAAAACTTTCCATTACTAGAAAAATATTTTTTGTAACTTTGTGTGGTGACAGATGGTGACTAGACTTATTGTGGCGATCACTTCACAATGTGTACAAATGTGAAATCATTATGTTACATATCTGGGACTCCTATAATGTTATATGCCAGTTACACTTCAATAAGAAATAAATGGAGAGGGAGTGGAGGAGGTGGTGATGTGTAAAAGTTTTAAAGAGGAAATAAAAAGTGATCTACGTGGTTTGAGAAGTAGAGGATAGTGTGGGAGGAGAACATGCCATGCAGAGAAACTGGAAAAAACACAGTGTTAGTAGGATAAAAATATTTTGGATCATAAAGGATTTGGAATTACATGCTGAGGAACCTGAACTTCAATGTATAATGTACTTTATTTTTTAAAGATTTTATTTATTTGAGAGAGACAAAGCGAGAGCAAGAGAGTGAGCATGAGCAGGCAGAGGGGCAGAGGGAGAGGGAGAAGCAGGTTCTCCATGGAGCAGGGAGCTCCACGTGGGGCTGGGATCATGACCTGAGGCGAAAGTAGAACTTAACCGACTGAGCCACCCAGGCGCCCCTAGAAACATATTTTAAGAAAAGGAATTGCATGATCACCATCTAGTTAATTGAACCGTTGTTCATATACCCCAGAGTGCCAGATATCTGCATTCTAAGATGTCTATCATTTGCTGAGCCAGATGACTAAATTAAGCTCAGGGTGAAAACGACATATATTCCACTCTTTAGCTTGATTTTACCACGTTTTTGCTATTGAAGCCTGACCACAGCTGAAACCTTGACAGAGAATGGACATTTTCCTCTTTCCCTCCTCGAGTCTCTGCTCAATTCAGGTTTATTCTGTAGTGGAGGAAAGAATTGCTGATCAACATCCCGCAGCCTTGGGCACAGCTGGTATCTGCAATACTTTGGTGCGTGTCCAAAAGCCATGCAGAGAAGTGACATACCAGGGGGAGGGAAAGCTTCGAAGTGATTTCTCCGCTCCCTGGAGAAGTCTCTACTCAACGCAGTGGCAGAGGGTTTCAAAAGCGAGCTAAGGAAAGTCATATCTGCACAGACATGTAAACCTGCACCAAGGTTTCCATCCCAAGATTGAAGTTAGTCTAGTGTCTGATTTCTTAGGCCAAAGTATCAGGTTGATTTTTTTTCCCCCTATAATTACTATTGTGACCATAGTATTTGCTGCATTTGTATCACTCTCCTTAGGCAAACCTATGGATTTGTTTATCGATGGGTGTTTAGAGAGAGAGAAAAAATCCCTATGCATTCAGGATTGTGACTTATAAATGCTATACCAGTGTAACTCATTGTTCTGGAGTTTCCCTGGTGAGGAAGAAATTTCATTTGGGTGTAATTTTGTCAGAGCTCTGGGAAGTGCTTACCACTTTTGACATGTGAGACATCACAGCTCTGGGAAAGAGCTGATTACCAAGTCATATTTGTTATGGCTTTCCAGGTGGCTGGGTATTTCTAAAGCATCTTGCCTCTCATACAGCTGTACTCACACTGTTTCTTTAGAACGCTGAGTCTATATGATACAGAAGCAGGAGAAAAAGGACTGCCAGTTATGCAGATGATTTATGCTTCATAATTAGGAGAATCAGAAAGGCAGTAGAGTGCAGTGGTTCCACACAGTGGCTATATCGGATTATCCTTGGACCAGTCATTCTTCAACCATATTATTGTGGGCAATTTACTAAGCGTTTAAAATCTAATCCATAATCTGTAAAATGGGGTTAGCAAGAGCTCTGTCACAGGCATTCCTTTATGTTGTTCTAATTTTTTTCACTGTGTGTAAAGATTTATCAGTATCTGTCAGGTAATTACCTCTAAATAACTAATGGCTCTTACTGATGTATTACCAAAGTCTGAATAACTTTCAGATAGCATAAAATCTGGTTACATGTGCTGAAAAATAAGAAATTTATGAGGTATTGGAACACTTATTCCTGTCCTTTGTAAAGCCAGTTTCTATTCATTTGCATTCTTCATTTTTCGGAAGAGAGACGTATCATATCTATAGCCTATATGGAAAGTCAATCAATGCATTTCACTCATTGGTCTTTTTCAAGTAAAAACCTTTCAGACAAGTAGAAAATTTTTGTTTACTTCTTTTGCTCAAAATGCAGTCCACAATTAGTTTTAAATTACTTATTTTGCTAAATGGAAGAGCAGATTGCTAAAATTTTAGCCAAGAAATGTACCAATTCTAACCCATTAAAAGAAGTTGGAGCTTTATTGAAATAATCCTTTAAAGACCACAGCAAAACATTTGTTAAATTGCTATCATTACTATTAATTTTGATATCATTTTGACATATAGCATAGGGTATCTGGAACTTGACTTTATTGATGGGGTTAGTGGTAATTTACTTTCCGTAGTGCCTTCCTTGATCAATGAATTTAGAAGTAGAGAGCTTACATTTAATTCTGTAAGCCTGTAAATCTGTGTGAGTGTTTAAGCGTTGAGCATTTAAATACAATTAACTGGCTGGTAAGAATTTGGCAGGCTTTGATTTCAACAACCATTTATTTGTTTGTGTGTTTCCAGCTGGGATTGTACTGTATCATACTGAATGGTATCGATCAAGTCAGTTGGGTGACTGGTATGAACCGTCTGAAAATAACTTATCTCATACCCAGCACTGCTCAGCGCTAGATCATTTATCACTGTGCACAGAGCATGAATGTCTGGGACTATTTTGTTTCCTTTTTGAGTGATAGTACTTTGCTTAAAAGAATACAACAGTTAGAGGAAATGATCAGAATTTCCTCTATGAAAATCTCGATAGTCATTACCAAAATTATTGATTAGCCCTGAAAAAGGAATAAGAAAATCTTATGAAAATCCTGATTAAAATGCTATTTCAGATTTGAAATCTAATGTACATGTAATATGAAAGGACAAGAGCAAGGGTCAGAATTATACAAAAAAAAAAAAAAAAAACCTAACCAAATGAGCTACCTCTAAGTGATTATTTTATTAGTATATATTACTTAAATATCCCAATATTATATTTCACCAAACTGTCATGTAGCCTATGGATATTTGGGGGGAAATTCAGAGGGCATAATCGTTAATCTTTTTTGAAGTAAGAAAATATCCTTGAGCTTGAATTCTCATCTTCAACATAGGTATCATAATACCTACCTCATAGGACTGTTGAGTATTGAGTAGGAAAACATGTCACTGGTTCCTGAGAAACAAGCAGAGAACCTTACTTCCATCTTTGTTCTTACACTCTATCCTTGAAACACTGAGGTTTCACTTCTTTTTTAATACTGACCTGATCACTCAAAATGTAGACTACGGCAAGAAACAAAAACACGAAAGAACAAAAATGACATAGTGAATGATTAAAGTTTACCTGTTGCTTATGGGCAAGCAGAGAAATGCAAATGAGATATAACTGGACTTTGTTCTGCTTGAAACATTTCCATGAATGAACTTATATTTTACACGAAAACAAGCGGGGAAAGGGAAAAAGGTAAATTCAAAGCTAGAAGAGCATCCATCAGACTGAACCTGATGTCAATGCCAGAATGTGTCTGTGCTCCAAATGAGTTCTCAGATTTTAAGAATCTGCTCTCCAGGGTGCCTGGGTGGCTCAGCAGGTTTAGTATTGACTCTGGATTTAGGCTCAGGTCATGATCTCAGGGTTGTAAGATGGAGCCCTGCATGGGGTCTGCGCTGGGCGAGGAGCCTACTTAAGATTCTCTCTCTTCCCCTCCCTATGCCCCACCCCATTATGTATTTATACATCTTTCTCTCTCTCTAAGAAAAAAAATAAAAAAGAATCTCCTCTCCCCTCAACTGTGATTATTTGATATTAGGAGTTAATGAAATTTTAAGATAGCCCTGCCAGTTTTTCAACGGAAGATTGAGTAGGGAATAGACTAAGAATCATTATAAAGGCTGGAGGACATCAATGCTGATTTATTCTACTAATTAAATAATTTCTAGACCTTTTTAAAGGTAACACTATAGAATTTAAAGTCTTAGACTCTAAGGGTCTGTCAAAAAATTCTGGGCAACCCAGGACCACCTATGATGTTCAAGATAGAGGAGACCGAAGCTGGGTTTGGAATACAGGAGTTCCCAGGTGAGACTGGCAGGCAGAACAAAGTCAGAGAAACTTAAAAAGCTGACCCACGTCATTTTTGTTACTGGTTTATTTTATTTAGGGACTTCTTAGGGCTTAAAAATGCAGATAGGTACTGTAAATTTCCAGGAAGGGAATCTAAGATGCCATACTCATTAAGGTTGACCATAAAATGATTTTGTTTTTTGAATGCCTATACATGTCTTATAGAATTAAGTATTCTTCTATGGACGTAATTGATAAAATATGTATATACAAAGCCTCTTGAGATACATTCTTTCTATATCTCCTCTGCCTCTTGATACTCCTAACACTGGTGGAAATTTTGCACCTACTTGGAGAACGTGTTGAATTATTAGCCATATTTAAATGAAAATAAATATAAATTTGTCAAAGTATCTAACACGACTATCAGAGTAGTTTTACATTTATCTTTTCCCGTTCCTATGACCGAATTCAAGTGGAATTATGTTATGAGTCAATCAAATCAGTTTTACAAAGTTGACTAAGTACTGGAAATAGATTTAACTGGTGGTTGAATTATGTTCTAATGAAAATGAGAAATAAGTTGAAATACGCCTTAATTGTCCAATTACATGTTTTTAAAGTTATCTATTCTTCATGAAAATATAAATAAAAGTAAGGATAACAAAAATGTTTTGAAATAAGTACATATTTCCTCTAAGAAAATCTTGTATCTATATGCAATTCCCTCTGTAGCTGTCATTTTAACGATAACGTTTTAAGGAAAAATTAAGGACATGACAAGTTTTATTAAAGGGCATTTAAGTAAAATATGTGGAGCTGTTTCAAAGGTTAAAACAAAACAAAACAAAAGATTCAGAATTTCACTTCAAAATGTGGTCAGATGTTTTCGTTGTAAAAGAATGCTCTGGAAGGCTGCGTGGTCCTGCCAGAACTCAGTACATTTGAGAAATCTCGGGGGAAGATTCATCCTCCAGGGATTTTCCGTTTGCTCTTCACTTCAGAGCAGTCAGGCTCAGCATCTTGATAATAAGCCAATGTGAACATCCAAACATCTGTAGTTTCTCCCTTCACACACTCAGTCCTTTTGTGCATATGTCAGACTATGGCAATGTAAATCTTAGAGAAGATGTTGCCCTTTTACTTCGGTTTTAACTTAAGCCCATCTCTCATCGAGTCGGATAATCGTATCTGTGTTGCTTATTCATGGAATTAAAGAAGTCACTCTGTAAAGCCGGACAGGGTCAGAGATTCTGGATTCTGCTGGTTTATGGAGAATAAATGGTAACTCAGAAGGGACTTGCCTCATGGCACACGGTAGGGAAGCCTTCCAGCTCTGGTCGTCTTCTGAGAATCTCTCTGCACCTTGAACTCTTCTCCACGTGCAGTTCAAGAGCTGCTTCCTAACCAGCAGCACTGTGCCAGGCTCGGTAGGGATGCTAAATCTGCATGTGCTTATATAAGTCTCTTTGGTACTAGAGTAGCTAATGGTGTAGGTTTTTTTGTTTTTGTTTTTGTTTTTTGTTGTTGTTGTTGTTGTTTTTTAACCAAAGGTTTTTGAGAAACAGTGTAAGATAATTTATTTCTAATGATTATAATTCAAAGAGCTTTGGATGTATGTTTGCTTATGAAAGAATGCAAAGAACATAGAATTGAAATAATTTCATTAGTACATAATGTCTAACAAGCAAAATGATATCAGGATGATTTTTTAAATTTATTTTTTCATTGAGGCATAAATGACACACAAAAAGTGTTTAATCAGATGGGTTTATACCTATGTTTGTAACTAGATGTATATCTACACCTACACATAAACTTACATCTATATCTACATCTGTATCCATCCATTATCATTATTAGTCTCTCAACCACTTGAAAGCAAGTTATACACATAATGCTTCTTTAAATACCCGTATGAATTTACCCCAAAGTAAGGATATATTTTTTCATTATTTCCAAGTAACTGTCTGAATAGGATAGCCAACTTTTTATTTTTATTCTTTATTTCTTTGAAAAGATTTTATTTATTTATTTATTTATTTGAGAGAAAGAAACTGAACAAGTGAGAGAGAGAGAAGGAGCAGTGGGGGGTGGGTTTCAGGGCAGAGGGAGAGGGAGAAGCAGACCCCTGCTGAGCAGGGAGCTGAAGGTGGAGCTCCATCCCTGGACCTGGGAGCAGGGATCATGATCTGAGCCTAAGGCAGGCACTTAACTGACTGAGCCACCCATGCGCCCTAGGATAGCTAACTTTCTAGAAGGCCAGCTGAGGACACAGACATACAACACCAATGAGATATATATATATATATATGCACAAACACGCATACATATATATGTTATATATGTATAACATATGTGTATATATGTTACTTTATAATATGTATATTATTTATATTTATACTTATTATATAATATACAATAAATAGTACATAATATTTATTTAATAGATAATATTTATATTATTTATACATTACTTATATTATATTATTTATTATTATATATTATATTTATTATATATTCTATATTTATATATTATTATTAATATATAATATTTATATGTTACTTTTAAATATATATGTTACTTTAACATAAATATATGGAAAAAGTGTTTATTCAAAAATACATATATTATTCTGTCTTTTCTCTTACATCAATGCTATTATTTAAATAGGGCTAGCTAACAGTCTCAACTAGTAGTAATTAGTATTGCTAATTAAAATAACATGTGAAAATATAACAATATTTTATAATGTTTTTTTCTGTCCTGTCAAATCGAAATTTATTTAACCTGTTTTAAAAATTATTTATTTGGTGTTTGTATTTGATAGGCTATATTATTATATATTCTTAAAATAAATGGATTAAAGCATTTTTATTTTATTTTATTTTATTATTATTATTTTTTAAAGATTTTATTTCTTTATTTGGCAGACAGAAATCACAAGTAGGCAGAGAGGCAGGCAGAGAGAGGAGGAAGCAGGCCCCCCGCTGAGCAGAGCACCTGATGTTGGGCTTGATCCCAGGACCCCAGGATCATGATCTGAGCTGAAGGCAGAGGCGTTAACCCACTGAGCCACCCAGGCACCCCAGATTAAAGCATTTTTAAAAGGAGACTGTTAAAACAGTAAGACTAATTAAATATTATTGATTCTTAACAAAAGTAACAATGATATGTTTCCTCCCCATGATACAGTAGGATACTTTTACTCTTTTTTTTTAATATTAGACTTCTGAACTGCCCACAGCCTTCATAGCCTTCACAGCCTTCATAGCCTTCATAGCCTTTCAAAGGTATTTTATCCTCTTTTCTTTTCTTTTTTCTTTTGACGTAGTGTTAAAACAACCATCAAACAGAGCATTCACTTTGACTCGCAGATCTGCTTTTGTCAAGTACATTTTACATGCATTCTCAGTATCAATTGAATGTGATGACATCAGCCTAAATATACTCTCAACAAAAGCTTTTTAGCAGAAATACTTAGATGTTTTAATAAGATGTTAGTTTTTTAAAAGATGTTTATTGAGATATAACTCCCATAATGTAAAAGAGCAACAACATTTGTTAACTATTTTAAAGTGTATATTTGTAAGGCTATACAATCATCATCTCTCTCTGGTTCCAAAATATTTTCAACACCTCAAAAGGAGACTCTGCCCCACGAAGCAGTCCTTCATCATTTTTTCTTCCCTGAGGCCCTCATGATCACTGAAAAGCAGATGCTTTTTGTCCCTATGGATTTACCTATTCAGGGATATATCGTATCAATGAAGTTATATATATGTGACCTTTCTGTCTGATTTCTTTTACTTAACAAAATGTTTCAAGGTTCATCTATATTGTAGTAGGTGTCTGTATTTCATTCATTTTTTATGATTGAATAATATTCCATTGAAGATATGTGCCAAATTCTGTTTATTCATCAGGTAATGGATAGGGATGATTTCCACTTTTGGTTTATTGTGAATAGTACTCCTATATGGATTTAGGTATTTCTTTTCGTTTGAATACCTATTTTTAACTTTTCCCCATGTATATCTAGGAGTGTATTTGCTAGATCATATGGTAATTCCATGTTTAACTTTTTTAAAAAATTTATTTATTTATTTGACAGACGGAAATCACAAGTAGGTGGGGAGGCAGGCAGAGAGAGAGAGGAGGAAGCAGGCTCCCTGCTGAGCAAAGAGCCCGATGCAGGGCTCGATTCCAGGACCCTGGGATCATGACCCGAGCTGAAGGCAGAGGCTTTAACCCACTGAGCCTTCCAAGCGCCCCTCCATGTTTAACTTTTGAGGAGCCACTAAACTGTTTTCCACATTAGCTGAAGGATTTTACATTTCTACCAGAAGGTACAGTGTCCACAGTCTACTGTCACTTGTTATTTTCAGTGTTGTTATTTGTTTGTTATATTGTTCTTACAGCTACAGTGGGTGTGAAGTTGGTATCTCATTGTCATTTTGATTTGTACTTTCCTAATGACTAGGGTTTTACACATCTTTTCATGTACTTTTGGGGCATTTTTGTAACTTTCTTTGGAAAAATGTCTATTCAGATCCTTTGCTCATTTCTAGATCAGATTATTTGTCTTTCTGTTGTTCAGTTATAGACTTATTTATAGGGCTCTCATCAAGAAGATAAGAGACAGTAGTTGTTAAGGATGTGGTGAGAAGGAAACTATTACATCTTGTTAGTGGGAATGTAAATTGCTCCAACCACTGTGGCAAACAACTGGTGTTTTCTAAACAATTGGTGGTGGTTGCTCAAAAACTTAAAAATAGATTTAGCATATGATCCAGCAATTCCACGTATTGGTATATATCCAAAAGAAATAACACAGAATTTCGAGGAGATGTCTACATTCCTATGTTTGTCACAGCATTATCCACAATGGTCAAAATATGGAAATTACCCAAATGCCCATAGATGGATGAGGGATTAAAAAAAAAGAAAAAGAAGTGGTACATATACACAATGGAATATTATTCAGCTATAGGAAAGGAGATTATCATTCCATTTTCAATAACATGGATGGACCGTAACACATTATGCTAAATGCAATAATTCAGACAGTGAAAGCCAAGTACTGTATGATATAATTTATGTGTGCAACCTAAAAAAGTGAACTTATAAAAATGGTAAAATGGTAGTTATAGGGGATGGGGTAGGGTATAAGCATTATGGTATTTAAAAGTACAAACTCGTAACAAATAGTAAATAAGCCATAGAGATATAATGCATAGTGTAACAAATACAGACTCTCATAAATACTGCTACATTAGCAATCATATTACATACTAGTAATCATATTACATATTACATCAATTACATATTACATATTAGCAATCATATTATAATATGATATATATATTTATAATATATAAATATATCAAAGCAACACACTGTATATCTTAAATATATATAATGTTACATTTTTCAGTAAATGAAGACATATATTCTGGATACTAGACCTTATCAGGTGTATAATTTGCAAATTTCCATTCTTATGAGTTTTCTTTTTACTTTCTTGATATTATCCTTTGATGCACAAAATTTAAGATTTCTGAAGTCAAATTTATCTGTTTTTCTTTTTTTTTCCAATTTATTTATTTTCAGAAAAACAGTATTCATTATTTTTTCACCACACCCAGTGCTCCATGCAAGCTGTGCCCTCTATAATACCCATCACCTGGTACCCCAACCTCCCACCCCCCCCCCGCCACTTCAAACCCCTCAGATTGTTTTTCAGAGTCCATAGTCTCTCAGGGTTCATCTCCCCTTCTAATTTACCCAAAAGCACATACCCTCCCCAATGTCCATAACCCTACCCCCCTTCTCCCAACCCCCCTCCCCCCAGCAACCCACAGTTTGTTTCGTGAGATTAAGAGTCACTTGTGGCTTGTCTCCCTCCCTATCCCATCTTGTTTCATGGATTCTTCTCCTACCCACTTAAGCCCCCATGTTGCATCACCACTTCCTCATATCAGGGAGATCATATGATATTTGTCTTTCTCCGCTTGACTTATTTCGCTAAGCATGTTACGCTCTAGTTCCATCCATGTTGTCGCAAATGGCAAGATTTAGTTTCTTTTGATGGCTGCATAGTATTCCATTGTGTATATATACCACATCTTCTTGATCCATTCATCTGTTGATGGACATCTAGGTTCTTTCCATAGTTTGGCTATTGTGGATATTGCTGCTATAAACATTTGGGTGCACGTGCCCCTTTGGATCACTACGTTTGTATCTTTAGGGTAAATTCCCAGTAGTGCAATTGCTGGGTCATAGGGCAGTTCTATTTTCAACATTTTGAGGAACCTCCATGCTGTTTTCCAGAGTGGTTGCACCAGCTTGCATTCCCACCAACAGTGTAGCAGGGTTCCCCTTTCTCCGCATCCTATTTGTTTCTTGTGCTTTGGTGTCTTATCTAGGACCATTGCCAAATTCAAGATCATGAATATATACTATTGTGTTTTCTCTGAGGTTTTTTTTTTTTTTTTTTTTTTTTTTTTTTTTTGTAGTTTTAGCTTTTATATTTAGATCTTTGATAGCTCTTGCAATAATTTTTGTATATGGGGTGAGGTAGGAGTAATACTTAGAAGTTCACTACTAGTGACAGCAGATTTCTAGGCTTGTAGGAATTAGCTCTCCAAAAAATGTCCAATCTGCACATCTCAGGTTTGCTCCGGTGGACCAGCTGTTTTTCTCTCAGGTCCTTTGCCTCCATAAGTCCATCATATGGACTATCCATTTCTACACTGAAGCACTTAAGGTAAACTTCTTTCTCAGAAAAAATGGCTTTTAAGCACAGCAACAATTTGCACTTGTGAAATTAAAGGTGGGTTTCAAATAAATTATATTTTTTAGTAAAGAGATTGAGAAATTCTTTAAGTTGGCTGCACGGTTTTAGTGACTTTTTTGTGTTCTGAAACAATCTTATTTCCAAAGAGTGAATCTTTTTTGCTATATAGTTTTGTTATAACCTACACACAACATTGAATAACTTAATATTCAGTCAGTTCATCATTTTCTAGCCTCCTTATGATTTTTTCAAATAATACCAAAATTTTTGAGAAACTAAACATATGTTTTTCTGTAATCCTTTTAATAATTCTCACCCACAATGTATTTCTAAATTAGAGAAGGGCAGTTGTATTGCATGCAATTGAATGTTGCTGAGAGTAAAATTTAAAATTTCTCATCACAAGAAAAAGATTGTAACTATGTATGGTGAGAGATAGTAATGATACTTCCTGTGGTGATCATTTTGCAGTGTATACAAGTATTGAATCATGTTGTTCACCTGAAACTAATGTAATGTTGTGTATCATTTACACCTGAATGAAAAAAATGAATTAGAGAAGGACATTCTTACTGTTCAACATCTTGAAAATATGATGGTTCATCAGGTCAACATTTTAACTTAAAAAAAAATTTCTGGCAACAGTCATAACTGTCTTATAGGCACATGTCTGAGGAGATTATCTCCTTCAATTTCTATAAAGTCAAAAGTCCCATTAAGTGCTTTCACATGGTTTGAGGAAATTGAAGGTGACCCCCCAAATTGTAAAATCTTCAGGAACACAAGCAGGAAAATCACATGTATTTTAGCAGCATTATCTACAAGGTATACAAAACATTTAGAAGGAAATACATTCTCTTTGGTAAGAAGGTTATAGGCTGAATAGAATTTGCCAAAATGTACATTTGCGTTGTCTGCTGAATGTACAAGTACATGAACAAAACCTAATTTTTAAAAAGATTATATTTGTTTTTTTTTGAGAGAGAGTGAGAGGGAGACAGAAGAAGAAGCAGATCCCCTGCTGAACAGGAAGCCTGATTCTGGACTTGATCCCAGGACACTGGGATCATGATCTAAGCCAAAGGCAGACACCCAACCAACTGAGCCATCCAGGTGCCTGAACAAAACCCAATTTTTATTTGGGTTTGACACTAACAATTATTTGTTTAATGTTTTCTGATGTTTTCTCAAAATCCTTGTAGAATTTGAGACTATAATTTGAAATTTCTATTTAAAATCAAAATACCTAAGAGCTCAGGAGCTTTATATTTTTTGCTGTTGCTATCATTCGATGCATCACTTGATAGAAAGTGTGATCCTAGGCATGATCTTAGAGAATCAACTCTTCACCGTAGAGGTCTAATGCATCTGTCATCAAAATCTCTCCTTTTGTTCACCGACATGTCAGTTTAGTTGCAACTTCTGGTACAGGGGACATAAATGTACTCAGTTTCACAGATCACTTAAAGGAACAATACAGTAATGTGTTCCTGTGGTACGCCCAAATTAATTCAGTGCTCCTTTTTCCAGTTAAGCCATTATGTTCTTTTAGGAGATGAAAAATTTTGAATGATTTAGAAAAACATGCTACTTATCCTATACTCATTAGATTCATTCTTTATATTTGCTTTCACAGATCTTTCTCTACTATCCCCAGTCCCAGTTTATTTTCTACGTATTATACTGTAGTCTCTCCTTTCCTTTTTTACCTCCCTACTCCATTTGTGTGTGTCAATCTTAGAATAACACAATAGGTTAGTCTTCTTTTTCAGCAGTATTTATGTCATGCTGGCACAAATACTGTAATCATTCTCATTTTCCTTACTGGAACACTTAGAAAAACAATCCTAAGACTCACAATGATGAAAACCAAATGAAAGCCATCTGGATGCAAAGTGCCACAGTTATTCCACAGGAAATGTCAAAGCTGAACTGTTGACATCATGATTACAACTCACATGCATGGCACACTTGTCACATCATTCAGAGTGAAGCAACAATGGGTACTCCAGAATCAAGACTCACAGAACATTCTCATTATCAGTGGCAAAGTATGAAAACAACACCAGCAGCTATGGGTAATCTATGTTGTGACACAGTGTTGCATTCTTCCTACATTTTTGGGCTCATGGCCTGGGTTTTGTAATCCCCTCCAACCTTCTACACCTATCCTAAAGAGCACGTGGACTTTTTCAGACTTTTTGTGGCTGGGAGAAGCTTCCTATAACGATGCACTTCCTGTGGTAATATCTATATAGTCCTGGGCATATTAGGACAGGTAGTCACACTGTCTTCAAATTAGATGATCAAGCTTCATATGACACCACCATTCAATTCACAAACCTCATCCACATTTTCTCTATCTGTTTCTGTTGACATCCATGTAGGCAATGTTTCTTTTTTCTTTCTGGTCCTAGGTCCAATCCAGGATCATGTGTAGTGTTTATTTGTTATGCCATTCCAGTGTTCTTAATGTGGAACTCTTTCCAGTTGCCCTCTTCTTTCAAAACCTTGACAGTGTCTTTTCTATTTATAAAAGGAATTTATTTGATGTTTTCCTCATGATCAAATTTAAGCCATGTATGGTTTGCAGGAATCCGACAGGACTGGTGATGTGTTAGTCTCAGTGCATTGCACCAGGAGGCACACATTGTGGACCTCTCCTGCTAATGGTGGTGGTGGCCTGATCATAAAGTCAATTTCGTGTATGAGAAAAATTCCACTGGAAAGGCACTTTCCAATTTGTAGTTGCTAAGTATTTTACCGAAAGATACTCAGAACCTAGGCCAATATTCTGCTCTTCATAAAACTTCACCCACCAGCCTAAACATCCATTGACCATTCTTGTGTGAGTCAACAACCACCATGCATCTTGTCTAATTGTGAATTTGTATTTCCACCATTTCCTTTGTAGCTATTAGTTTTCTTTCTTCTATAAGGAGATCTTTTCCCTTTTCTTGAAACTTTAAAAAAAAAAAATTGTATCTGTATAGCCTCATGGGTTCTTGTTTTAATCAATGAGTTGAATTTTGTTACTATCATTATTAATTTTGATACTGAAATTGTTTTATTTTAGCACTTGAACCCTTTCTTCATCCTTTTGTCATACGGCCATAATTTTTTTGGCACTTACTTTTTTTGTTTGCATAAAATTGTGCAGGCTCATCTTGTATTTTTCCTAACTCAGCCATGAAATCAGGCATTTCTTTCATAAGCAGTAGATTCTTTCAATTAAAAAAAAAAAGTCATTTAGAAACACTTGTGCTTCTCTTAGCAAGGAGAGATTTAGGAAATACATGTATACATATATACATATCTATTTCTCTATCTATATATTTATTTATGATTAATAACCTGAATTTCAGACTGATACTATAAATTCCAGTGCAGTATCTCAGAATTTTTTCCAGTATGCAAACATGCCATATTTATAAATTCTCTGACATAGAAGAACCTGGCTTTTGGTACTCTCAATTTAGTTATGGTATTTGCTCAATCCCTCCTCACAACTTTGGCTGTTGGATTCTTCATCACTTCCACTCACTTGTTATCCACTCCCACTGCTACCTTCTTATATGTTAGGTCTATCTCACCGCTTCATGTCACCCCCATCATCATTCTTCCACAGATGCCAAGAAAATGGCTGCCTCCACATGTCACTATCAACTCTTTGGTACTTGCTCATTGCTCATCCCTCAGCTTTCTGCTCTCCTGCCTCCACTTAGACCTTAGGAGGATAGCACCTCTGCAAAGTTACTTCCCTGCACCATGGAGATACTTTAAAAAATTGCATGAATATTTTGCCTATCATCACTTATTCAATTCATCTAATACTGTTTCTTTTGTTTTGGGGATTGGGATGTGTCCTGAAAGTAGTCAGGTAACATTTATTCAGAATTACTCAAATTGTATTTGAGATTCAGTGAATAACAATGGGAGGGCTTTTGCTATTATACATTTTTATTACTTGTGATGTATTAAATTATTCATTCATTCATTCACTTATTCATTCATTTAATTTTACCTAAGAAGATGTTCTTTCCTTTCAAATTGGGAGGTGGCAGAAAAGTGATAGTACTAACCTTTTAAAGTCCTACTTTACACTTCCTTCTGAGCCTTTTGTAAAAGGAAAAATAGTTTTCTGTTAGACATGGGCCACATAGAATCAAAACTAATAAAACTGTTTTCTGAAAGGATCTTCTAGCTTTCTCACACTTGGTCCACTCATAAACAACTGGAGAGAACCAGATTTGAAAAGAATACTCATGTTGGAATATTGGATTTAGAGAATAAAAAAAATATTTTATATGTTGTACAATATTTATATATTAAAAGTTTGACAGGATTTCAGTTTCTTCTTATGAGAATTATGGGTAAGTTATTCTTGACAGGATCTTTTCCACAGTTATTGGCTTAAACTTATTCATATTACTCATTTTATTTTTAATCTGTGAAAAATATGTGTTTCCCTTGATCAGGCTTATAAAATGTCTATTATGTTTAAAATTTTTAAATTTAAATGCAATTTAGTTAACAAATAGTGTATTACTAGTTTCAGGGGTAGAATTTAGTGATTCATCAGTTGCATACAATACCCCGTGCTTATTACTTCAAGTGCCTTCTTTAATGCCCATCACCCAGTTACCTCATCCCCTCTACAACTTACCTTCCCTCCAGCAACCTTCTGTTTGTTTCCTATAATTAAGCTTCTCTTATGGTTTGTCTCTTTCTGTTTTTATCTTATTTTATTTTTTCCTTCCCCTCCCCTATGTTCATCTGTTTTCTTTCTTAAATTCCACATATGTTTGAAATCATATGCTTTTGTCTTTCTGTGACTTATTTGAATTAGCATAATATCCTCTAGTTCCATTCACATCATTGCAAATAGCAAGATTTCATTCTTTTTGATAGCTGAATAATATTCCTGTGTGCATGTGTATGTGTGTGTGTGTGTGTGTGTGTGTGTGTGTGTGTACATCTTCTTTATTCATTCATCTGTCCATGGAAATCTGGGCTTTATCCATATTTTAGCTATTGTGGACATTGATGCTATAAACATTGGAGTCCACATGCCCCTTGGAAGCACTATTTTCGTATCCCTTGGATAAAACATGATAGTGCAATTGTTACATCCTAGAGCAGTTCTATTTCTAACTTTCTGAGGAACTTCCATATTATTTTTGAGTGGCTGCACCAGTTTGCATTCCCACCAACAGTGTAAGACGGTTTCCCTTTCTCCACATCCTCACCAACATCTGTTGTTTCTTGAGTTACTAATTTTAACCATTCTGACAAGTGTGAGGTGGTATCTCACTGTGGTTTTTATTTGTATTTCCTTGGTGCCCAGTAGTGTTGAACATTTTTTTCAAGTGTGTGTTAGCCATTTATTTATTTTCTTTGAAGAAATGTCTGTTCTTGTCTTCTGCCCACTTTTTGATTGGATTATGTTGTTTTTTGGGTGTTGAGTTTGATAAGATCTTTGTAGAATTTGGATACTACCCCTTTTTCTGATACATAATTTGTGAATATCTTCTCTCATTCTGTAGCTTGCCTTTTAGTTTTGTTGATTGTTTCCTTCACTGTGCAGAAGTTTTTTATCCCGATGAAATTCCAATAGCTCATTTTTGCTTTTGTTTCCCTTGCCTCTGGAGACATGTCTAGTAAGAAGTTGCTGTGGCTGAGGTTGAATAGGTTGCTGTGTGTTCCCTTCTAAGATTTTGATGGATTTCTGTCTCACATTAGGTCTTTCATCCATTTTGAGTTTATTTTTGTGTATAGCACAAGAGGGTAGTCCAGTTTCATTCTTCTACATGTGGCTGTCCAATTTACCCAGCACCATTTGTTGAAGAGACTGTCCTTTTTCCCCTGCATATTCTTTCCTGCTTTGTTGAAGATTAGTTGACTATAGAGTTTAAGGTCCATTTCTGGGTTCTGTATTCTGCTCCACTGACCCATGTATCTGTTTTTGTGCCAGTACTATCTTGTCTTGATGATTACAGCTTTGTAATACAGCTTGAAGTCTGGAATTGTGATGCCACCAGCTTTGGTTTTCTTTTTCAACATTCCTGTGTTTATTCAGGGTCTTCTCTTGTTCCATACAAAATTTCTGGTTCCATGAAAATTTTAGAATTGTTTGATTCAGCTCTGTGAAAAATGCTGATGGTAGTATGATAGGGATTGCATTGAATGTGTAGATTGCTTTGGGTAGCATAGACACTTTAACAGTATTTGTTCTTCCAATCCATGAGCATGGAATATTTTTCCATTTCTTTGTGTCTTCCTCAATTTGTTCCATGAGTTCTATAGTTTTCTGAGTATATATCATTTACCCATTTAGTTAGGTTTATTCCTAGGCATCTTGTGTTTTTGGTGCAATTATAAATGGGATTGATTCTTTAAATTCTCTTTCTTCTGCTTTGCTGTTAGTATGTAGAAATATAACTGACTTCTGTGCATTGATTTTATAGCCTATCACTTTGCTAAATTCCTGCATCAGTTCTAGAAATTTTTGGGTGGAATCTTGTGGGTTTTCCATATAGAGTATCATGTCATCCACAAAGAGTGAAAGTTTAACTTCTTCCTTGCTAATTTGGATGTCTTTTATTTCTTTATGTTGTCTGATTGCTGAGACTAGGACTTCCAGTGCTATGTTGAGCAACAGTGATGAGAATGCCCATCCCTGTCTTGTTCCTGACCTTAAGGGAAAAACTAAGAGACAATGATATTTGCTGTGGGTCTTTTGTATATGGCTTTTATATGTTGTGGTATGTTCTCCTTTTCCTACATTTTGGAGGGTGTTTATCAAGAAAGGATGCTGTGTTTTGTCAGATGCTTTTTCTACATCTATTGAGAGGATCATATGGTTCTTTTACTTTTTTAAAAAAATTAGTTTGGTGTATCACATTGATTGATTTACAGATGTTGAACCACCCCCATAGCTCAGTAATAAATCCCACTTGATCATGGTAAATAATCCTTTAAATGTACTGTTGGATCCTATTCCTAGATTCTCTGAGGGAATTTTTGCACCCATGTTCATCAGGAATATTTGTCTGTAATTCTCCTTTTTAGTGGGGTCTTTGGTTTTGGGATCAAGATAATGCTGGTCTCATAGGATAAGTTTGGAAGTTTTCCTTCCATTTTTATTTTATGGAACAGTTTGAGAAGAATAGATATTACAATTTTTAAATGTTTTGTAGAATTCCTCTGGGAAGCCAACTGGCTCTGGACTTCATTTTGTTGGAAGATTTTTGATTACTGATTCAATTTCTTTGGTGGTTATGGGTATGTTCAGAATTCTATTTCTTCTTGTTTCAGTTTTGGTAGTTTATATTTTTCTAGGGATTTATCTGTTTCTTCCAGAGTCTCTAATTTGTTGACATATGATTGCTCATGATATTCTCTTATAATTATTTGTATTTCTGCATTGTTGGTTGTGATCTCTCTTTTATTCATGATTTTATTTGGGTCCTTTCTTTTTTCTTTTTGATAAGTCTGAATAGGGGTTTAGCAATCTTGTTAATTCTTTCAAAGAATCAGCTCCTAGTTTTCATCTGTTCTATTTTTTAATTACTGTATCATTGATTTTCTGCTCTCAGCTTTATTATTTCCCTTCTTCTGCTGGATTTAGGCTTCACTTGCTGTTTTTTATCTAGCTCCTTTAGGTGTAAGGTTAAATTGTGTATTTGAGCCTTTTGTTGATTCTTGAGGAAAGCCTATAGTGTTATATACTTCCCTCTGAGGATAGCCTTTGCTGCATTCCAAAGGTTTTGAACTGTTGCGTTTTCATTTTCATTGTGTCCATGGATTTTTAAAATTTCTTTTTAATTTCCTGGTTGACCCATTCATTCTTTAGTAGAATGTTCTTAAACTTTCATGTATTTGTGGGCCTTCCAAATTTTTTCTTATGGCTAACTTCAAGTTTCATAGCATTGTTGTCTGAAAGTATGTATGGTATGATTTCAGTCTGTACCCATTGAGTCCTGTTTTGTGAC
The DNA here is from genome assembly GCF_020171115.1 of Neogale vison. Lineage (NCBI taxonomy): Eukaryota > Metazoa > Chordata > Mammalia > Carnivora > Mustelidae > Neogale > Neogale vison. The sequence goes on from NC_058091.1 coordinate 293,035,146, forward strand.
CCAGTATGTGATCTAGTCTGAAGAATGTTTCATGTGCCTTCAAAAAGAATGTGTATTCTGCTGCTTTAAGTTGAAATGCTCTAAATATATCTGTTAAGTCCATCTGGTCCAGGGTGTCATTCAAAGCCCTTGTTTCCTTTGTGATCTGCTGCATAGATGATCTGTTCATTGGTTTGAGTGAGGTGTTAAAGTCCCCTACTATTATTATATTATTAATAAATTTCCTTAAGTTTGTTATTGATTGATTTATATATTTGGCTCCTCCCAAGTTAGAGGCATAAATATTCACAATTGTTGGATCTTCTTGTTGGCTAGACCTCTTTATTATAATATAATGTCTTTATCTCTTATCACAGTCTTTGGTTTAAAATCTAGTTTGTCTGATGGAAGGATTGCTAGTCCAACTTTCTTTTGATGTCCATTAGCATGATAAATCATTCCCCAACCTTTTACTTTCAATTCAAATATGTCTTTGGATCTAAAGTGAGTCTCTTATAAGCAGCATATTGTTGGGTCTTGTTTTTTTATTTATTGTGATACCCTTTGTCTTTTAATTGGAACATTGAGTCCATTTACATTCAGAGTGATTATTGAAAGGGATGATTTTAGTGCCATTGTATTATCTGTAACGTCACTGTTCCTGTAGGTTGTCTTTTCCTTTCTGGTCTTTGTTACTTTTGGTCCCCCTTTACACTCAAAACGTCCCCTTTAATATTTCTTGAAGGTCTGCTTTAGTGTTCATGACTTCCTTTAATTTTTTCTTGTTTTCAAAACTCTTTATCTCTCCTTCTATTCCGGTCTTCTCCTTCCAGTCTTGCTGGATAAAGCATTCTTGCTGCATATTTTCCCCACATATCACACTGAATATATCATACCAGTCCTTCTGGCCTGCCCAGTTTCTGGACAGGTCTGCTTCCAGCTTTATGTGTCTGTCCTTATAGGTTAAGGACCTCTTGTCTAAAGCTGCTTTCAGGATTTTCTTTTTATCTTTGTAATTTTTCAAGTTTCTCTATAATATGTCATGGTACTGACCTATTTTTGTAATGTTGAGTGGAGTTCTCTGTGCCTCTCAGACTTGAATGCCTGTTTCCTTCCCCAAATTAGGGAAGTTCTTAGCTAATTTGTTCAACTAAGCCTTCTGCCTTTTGCTTCTGCTGTTCTGGGATTCCTATAATATAGATATTATTTTGCTTTATGGAATCACTGAGTTCCTTAAGTCTACTTTTATTTCCTTCCCTCTTCTTTTTGCTTTATTATTTTCATAATTTTATCTGCTATGTCATGGTCTGCACTTCTGCTCTGTCCATCCTCGTTTTGTGGTCTTCAGTTGGGACTGGATCTCAGTTGTAGCATTTTTAATTTCAGCCTGACTAGATTTAGTTCTTTTATCTCTACAGGAAGGGATACTGTAAAGTGTTTTCTATTCTTTTTTCAAGCCCAACTAGTATCTTTATAATGGTTGTTGTAAATTCTAGTTCAGAGGTCTTATTTATATCCATATTGAGTAAATCACTGGTTGTGACTACTAACTCCTGTTCTTTCTTCTGGGGTGAATTTTTCTGTCTCTTCATTTTGTCCAGAAAAAAAAAAAAAAAAAAGAATGAAAAGAAAAAAAAATAACAACAACAAAAACCACCATAACAAGAAAAATTTCAGAAAGTGTTCCTGGTGTATGCTGTGTACACTCTACAATTGCATTTTGTCTTCTCTATCCCTCTGCTCCATCCTCTACAGTTCCTCCTTGCTTAAAGTGGGTAGTGTTTGGACCTTTAACTAGGTGTGCTTTTTGTTTGTTTGTTAAGATAAACCTAGAAAAAAAACAGGAAAAGAAAGGGGAAAAAAAAAAAAAAAAGCCTGGCCCAAGACAGGAAAAAAAGGGAAAGGAACAAAAATACAAACAAATAGAAAATGCAAACAAACAGAAAAACAAACAAACAATAAGAGAAGGAAACAAACAAACCAAGAAATGAACAAAACATTATAAGCCTGATACTAAAACAAAACAAAACAAAACCAAGATAAAAGATGAGAAAAAAAGAAAATATATATGTATATGTACACACACACACACACACACATATACACACATAAAACAAGAAATAAAAAACTAAAAATTAGGAAAAAAAAAAAAAAAAAAAAAGCACAAGCCTGGTCCTATTTTCACCAGAAGCTGATGTTTTGGAGCAATGTTTAATCAGTAGAGTTGGTATACGCAGGGAGTCTGTATTGATCTTCTGAGGGAGAGTTATGCTGGGCTAGTTCACAAGCAGACTTGCCCTTGTAAAGATGCCCCTGCTAGGCGCAGGGTGGCAGGGTTGTTGTAAGGGACTCCAGCCTCCAGTGGAGGTGCTGTGTTTCTCTCTAAGCCCTACTGTGCTGGTGAGAGGGGCAGCGGGAGGGGTGGTGGCAGAGGAAGATGGCTTTACCCCGCTGTTTCCTCCCTAGGGAGGGGAACTCCTGGCTACCACTGTTCATGAGGCCCTCACTGAAAAGCAAGCAGTCTCCTGTGTCCTGGGCTTTCATCAGATCCCTGCCCTTAACCTGTCTGTTCCCAGGCTTCAGAACCACAGATCTTCTGTATTTTATCTCTGGCCAGTACCTGGGATTCAAAACTCTTAGGTTTGAAAGGGTCTGGCAGGGTGCACACCTCCTCCCCTCCCCTAGAGGAGAACCTTGAGTCATGCCCAGCACCATCCTGTCCCAGAAAAGCAATCACACGGAAGCCCGAGTCTTTTGTGGAAGACAGGGAAAAGCAGCGACTGGGTTATCTGCATTCTGCCAGTGTCTCTGTACTCGGCTCAGCTCTGTCCCAGAAAAGCAGCTGCTCAGTTTGCATGTGGTGGTTTAAGCCTGTTGTGACTCACAGTGAAAAGCTGCTACAAGGTTATCTGCCCTTTGCGCACACCTCTGTTCTCACTGCTAAGGGTCCCTCATTGGCTCCCAGTTGGCCCCTTGTCCTTGGAGAGACAAAATACACTCTTCCAAATGTACTCCAGGAAGGGGAGCGAACTCTTCCAGTGCAAGCCAGGTGATCTCCGCACAGCAGCTGGCTGCGATCCCTACCTACTACACTCTCTCTCGTCCTATCCTTCTCCCTGACTGCTCCGCTGAAAGGGTTCCTTTCCCTTTGTGGTCCCACGGCTCTCCTCTCCTCCAGTTCATGGCTCTGAACCTTGAATCTGCTATATTCTCTCCCTTCAACTGCAGATTGTTTTCTTTGTCCTCAGATAACCAACAAGATTACCTGAGTGGCAATGCAGGTGTCTAGATGGTGTTCCTAGTTGGATGGGTGCACGTACCTCAAAATTGGATATGCCATCAGAAAAACTTTACCTTTCTCCATAGTATAGGTACAATCTGACCCTACTTACCATGTTACTATGTGTGTGTGTGTGTGTGTATGTGTGTGTATACACATATATGTGTATTATATATATATACAATTCCTGGGTTGATGGAAATGAAAAGATTGGAATAAGTTAGATAATAATATGGCTGTTGGTACCTTTGAATTAGTTTTCAAAGTGACATGTTTCCATCTTTTACATTTTGTTCTACAAATAGAAAGACATTAGGCTAACCAGCTGTTAATGATGCTACAAATAAAATTTCCACCTATAAGAGGAACAAAATTACTTTTAATTGTTTAATAAATGCAATTTGCTAACATTCCCTTCCTCATGAAAACTCTATACACTAAGACAATACTAATTTAAAGGTGAGAAACTGAGGACCATTTTCCCATTCTTCTATGATTCATAAGTGGTCAGCCTGGGAGATTTACTCTGTGTTGTCCTTGATGCCAACACCCTAGATCTTCCCAACCATTAGTTAAAGGTTCAAAAGTAAATGAATGGTCTATCATTTGTCTATGTGATTCTAATTAGAGAAGGCATCCATATTTTTGGTGAAATAGTAGATTATAAAGTTCTGTTGAAACTTTGCATTTTAGGGAAAATATGATTATTTTAAACAGAAATAGTTATGGTTCAGACTAAGCCCAGGAATTCTGATACTGCCATTGTGTAAAGTTAATTATGATTTAAAGATGAATGAGATTTAAATTTGAGTGAAATTTACCAGTGATGTTTGTGGCAATACTCATTTGGCTTTATATTCTGAATCAAAAAAAATTAGAAATTTTTGCTCAACCTGAACATGTAGATGCATAACTTTGTCTGAGAAAAGTTTTAGTAAAGTTACTTTTATGTAGAAATACAATACAGAATAGTTTCATATTGGTATTTGAAAACTACAGTATATGGAAACATGTGCATATATATGTACATACATAAAATAATATATAAATTCATGTGTGAAAGTTTGTTATTTAGCTAATTCATAGTAGCAAGGAGAAATAGAAGGACATTTATTAATATTGCTGAATGCTTACTTACTTGCTCTCAAATTTGTATTGACAAAAGCATAATCAGATGTAATTACACATAGATAAAATTCCATGGATTTAAAACCAAAGTCCCTTTTGATGTGTGCATAAGAGTAACTTAAGCAAAAAAAAATAAAAAGTGTTTTTAAGCAATGATGTCAGATATTCTTTTAGAACAGAATGACCAATTTCAAGACTATTAAAATAAATCAATGTTGTCTTTACAACCTCTTACAAGGTCATTAATTATTATATAAAAAAAAAAAAAACAAAACCAGAACCTTTAAAAATCAGAACAAACGTTTTTGTTGAGGAGGCAAAGGCTTCTCAAAACATAGACCATTTTCAAAACCACTTATATCATCAATAAATGCTGCATATGGGATTTTGGCCTTGGTATATTGATCATTCTAGCTAGTACAGGATGACAGCACATGTAAGATTTAGGACAGCTGGAAATTGGTTCTTTTTCCACCTGTAGTTCTTAGTTACCTTCCAGGGCTTCACAAAACACAGCTGTCTGAGTCTTTGAAGAAGAAAATAAAAATACAATCTCGTCTCTTCTCTCCTTAAAACACTTTAATGGTTTTTGTTTTATAATCTGAAATCTGAAATCTGAAACATGACCTCAAAACAACCAGCATCATCTGCAGTGCTTCTGCCCTACTCTTTGCCTCTCCCACTGTATTTGACCCATTTGGGTTTTCTGAGATTCATCACGTACCGTCACGTGTATGATTCTTTCTGCCTGGAATGATCCCATCCCCCCTACTCTACAACTTCAAACTTAGCTATTCTTTTGAGTTTCAAATTGAATTATTTTGTCTCTAGAAACCTTCTCCTAAACCCAGCGTTTAGGCTGAAGTATTCTTCTCATAGTACAGGATACTTCTCATAAAGAGCGCTTTGCACAATTGAAGTTGGTTAGATATATGTTGACGGTAATTGTTTAATGACTGTTCTGTCCATTGGAGTCTATAGCCCTTAGACATAGAAGCTCCTGTGTCCAGCCCTGTATGCCCAGAGGCTGGCATTTAGTAAGAACACAGAAGGTGATTATGGATTAACTACCGTGTGATAGCAGTTTCATATAAAAAGTGTATGAACAGGGGCGCCTCAGTGGTTCAGTTAAGGCTCTGCCTCAGTGGTTAAGGCTCTGCCTTCGGCTGGGGTCATGATCCCAGAGCCCCACATCGGGCTCTCTGCTCGGCAGGGAGCGTGCTTCCTCCTCTCTCTCTCTGCCTGCCTCTCTGCCTACTTGTGATCTCTCTTTCCCTCTGTCAAATAAATAAATAAAATCTTTTTTAAAAAAGTGTATGAACAGCTTTACAACACATGTAAGTAGGCTTATAATTTCAAGAAGTAAATCAGCAAATTTTGTGAGTGGAAATGTAATACTCAAGTCACATTCTGTTTTAAAAGGTTGTAAAAAATACAAATGAATTTTTATTTTTTGAAGAAGATTTTAAGCAGTTTCGGAAGCTTTCTTTTTTTTCCTAGACAAACCCATTAAAAGAACATTAAAAGAACCCATTAAAAGAACAATGAAAAAGCATTCCTCTTTTGACATGTGTATGAAGTCCTCTGCCATTTTAGTTCTTATCTAATCTATTAATATCTGTTTTTAAGAGTGATATCAAAGTGGGCTGATGTGCTTATATGCCAGTGGCTCTCAACCAGGGTCACTGAACTCTTTGTGGGATGTCTGGCAATGTGTGGAAAGATTTTGGGTTGACACGCTGAAGGGTGGGACTGGTAGCTAAAATCCTACAATGCACAGTGAAGGCACTTGAAGAATTATTTAGTCCAAATGTCAATAGTGCCGAGGTTGAAAAACCCTGATAGAGAGAATGGAACTCTGAATTATTCAGTCCTGGGTAAATATAGTTTGTATAATACAGCCTGAAAAAATGTTGCTTTAAGATAATTAATTTACATTTGGTACTCATTAGACATAAATAGTATTCTTGTTTCATAATGTGTAACTGGCTTATTTAGAGTTCAGTACAAATAGCTTTTTATACTAAACACAATATCTTGCACATTCTTGACATTCAATAAATCTTTGTTGAATCAAATTTTATTTGGCACATCATTTCACCTTGTCGAGATCATTTTGTATCCAAAATCTAACATCTAAATTATACCTAACTTTGTAGTTTCATGTCAAGCACAAAGTTAATCAGTATGGGATCTATGCAATTGATAGAAGTAGTAAATAAGACAAGACCATACATAAAGATGAAATTCTGGAGATTTGTTATAGAACATAAGCATTTTTAAAATTACCATTTCATCAGAGTGGTGTGTACTTTCCCCTGTGACACCTGCTTTGTATAAGTTTGTCATTAGTTGATGGGAATAATGTGACTATACTTTACAGATTTCCGGTATAGAAAGGAATGTGAAAAAATAATATTTTAGAGTAATTATGAAAAAATGGGTCAGTATCTTAAATGGATTGAAACATTCATATAGATTGATAAAAGAATATTATGCCTGCTATAGACAAATAGATAGAGACCAAGGAAAAAATACACAAGAGAGAATCATTTAAAAATACTATTAGCTTAAACAGTAAAAGTCAACATTTATTGAACACTATTTTTCAGGCACTAAACTAAGTGCTCTACGTGACTTACTCTGAAGTATGTATTCTTTTTATCTATATTTGATGGGCTCATCAAGGTTAAGTAATTTGTCAAAGTCCCCTATCTATAAAGAGATATAAGAAAATATATTCAAATTTACTAACGGTTAGACACTTAAATATTAAGCAACCACATGAGAGACTTTTGCATTACAGATTAGGGAAAATTAAAAATATAATAATACTATAAGTTTTAGAACAAAGTATATATATACATATTGAACTAGGTGAGGTCTTTAACTCAATGGAAATCAAGTTGACAGTGTTTTTCAAGCATCATAAAACTGTTTTTATGCTTTAGCTTACAATCCCATGTATAACTTATCCTAAACAAACAAACAAAAAAGTTAAAATAACTATATATATGTACACATACATATATATAAACTTGCTTATGTATAAACTTATCATTTAGAATGGTAAAGTTAATTAAATATCTTGAATCAAGTGGATTAAATTGGACAAGAGCAGATTAATGAACTATTATGGATATTATTAAGGCCTATTTTAAATTTGAAGATTATGTAGCAACCTAGAAACGTTTTATTATAATTTTGAGAAAAGAATGACAGATGCAAGTACATTTATTGTCAATCAATCAAAATCTGGCTACCTATAAGAAAATCTGGAAAGGAATATGTAGGAAATGAAAATAAGTCGGTAATGTAGTGGCAGAACAATTAAATCAATGGAAACAGATTTAATTCAATATATATATGCTATTCAAGTCTATGGGTACCAAAAATAAATTAATTAAGGTAATGCATTCTTAGGTTGTATTTTAGAATCGATTATGAATCCGAAACAGAATAATTCAGAGTCATGCTCCCTATATCAGGGTTTCTCAACCTCACACTATTGATATTTTGGGTTGGATAATATTTTTTGTGAGGGACTGTCCTGTGTGTTGTAAGGGGCTTAGAAGCATCCCTGGCCTCTATCTACCATCCCACCATCCTCTAGTATGGCAGTCAAAAAATTGTGAACTATAGTTTTGTAGAGGACTGTTTGCAAAACTCACTACAAGCCTTCCTTTATCTTTAGCAGTGCATTTTGTAATGTGCCTGCAGCTCTTCTCAAGTAGATTATATTTTTCTACCCCCTTTGTCTGGCCTGGCGTTTTGACTTACTTTGGCCAATACATCAAGCTAGTAATTATGGGTCCCAGTTCCAAGCACAGGCCTTGTAAGGCTGCATGCATTTCCACTTGCTTTTTTGCCTCCTTGCCTTTCATCTGAATAAGCCCACACTTGGAAACTGGAGGAAGAAAGATAGCATGGACCAGAGTTAATTTAGGAGTTTCAGCTGAGATTCTATGTACATACATCTGAGAGAGCCCAGACAAGGTAGCAAAAGACAACTCATAAGCAACACTTAGCTAACCATGAATCATAAGGGATCCCACTCTTTAGCAGAAGAACATCCCTGCTGAATTTAGCCTAAATTCCTAAACCACATAATTGTAGGCCAAGTAGATAGCTGTTTTAAGTAAGTAAACATTTGTGTGCCTTGTAATGTAGTAGTAGGTAACCAACATACTGTGTGATACCTAACTTTACAGCTTCTGGAAAATGTGTGTTGATGCCAAACCTCTGCAAAATAAAGTTCTATACCCTAGAGTTTACCTTTCTCCCCAGGGTCACTCACTAATACTTCTAGTTGAAATATACCTGGGTTTCCTACAGGATGTGTAATTTCCAGTCAAGTAGTAGAGACCATCATATCTTGTGGATTATAACTACATAAACAGCTAGATTTACTGTAAGATATTATTTGTTTTTACTTGATTAGAACCAATTGGGTTTTATACAATTTATTTTACACTTTTTCCCCCCCACTTAATGTATGCTTTTAGGGAGTAATGAAGTTGCAAGGAAAAAACAAATATTACTTTAAGATAAAAATATTTACAAGAAGTAGGTTGAAACTGCTGGGATATTTTGTGAAAATAATTAGGTTTGCAGATTAATGAAGTAAAAACTATTATAATTGTATTCTAGCAGTAGGACACTGTTGATACTGATATTGTTTGTACCGAAGTCCTTTTCTTGTATATAATTACCACTCTTATAGTAACCTGTATGATAAGTTTTCTGATGGAGTTGTTGTTTTTTTTTTTAATCTTACCTCACACTGTGGTGCTAACAATAATTTAATATAGGATCTTATTTTATTCTGTTTTGGCAAGTGATACTGGGTTTTGTTTAAAGAATTTTTGAGGACATGTTGAATAATCTTAGATATGTAATATTTTAATACAGAAAGTCAGGACACCTGCGTGGCTCAGTCTGTTGAGTGTCTGCCTACAGCTCAGGTCACGGTCCCAGGATCCTGGGATCAAGTCTCGCATTGAGCTCCTTGCTCAGCTGGGAGCCTGCTTCTCCCCTGCCTGCTCTGCCTGCCACTTCTCCTGTTTTTCCATGCCACTTTCTCTCTCTGACAAATGAATAAATAAAATCTCTTTAAAAAAAAATCAGAACACTTAGGCTGCAGTTGAAAATTTTTACTACTGACATTTTTCATATTTCTACATTTCATGCAGTTTCCTTATTTGAATTTAGACATTGTGAGCAAATGACTGTAAAAGTGGCCTTAATTTTTTCCCTTACCCTGTAAATATGGTCCTTGCAATGTGACCTTACAGCTCCTTCCATCAAGTCGGGGTGGGGGGTTCCTTCTCCCATTCTGAATTGAACTGAGTTATAACTTACTTTGGCCACTGGAGCATGGCAGAAGAGAGGGTGCACTAGGTCTGGCACTAGGCCTTGAAACATTGCTTTGGTTCACTGTCCTGGATTCTTTCCTCTATAAGAAAACTAGTTTGGCCAAGGCCACTGGGAAAAGGGAGACGACATGAAACAGAGCCACTGAATCATCCATGTGAGGCCAAGCCAACCCCAGCCGACCCATTGGCTGACTGCAGATAGATGTGTGAGCAAACCCAACTGAGATCAGCTTCACCCAGAGCAGATAAACAGAACCACGAAGCTGACCTGTAGTTTCATGAGCAATAATGAATCTTTTTGTTTTAAGCTACTATGTTTTGCTGTGGTTTGCTAGGCAGTGATGACAAACTATACTATATAAAATAATTACCACAATTTGTATACCTCCTGTACTATTGTGCGGTTTAACTGGCATTATTTGTATGAAAAAACAAGCACATACGTTTGGCCAATATTATTTTATATAATGATGCCATAAATCATTTTATAAATTAAATTGTATTACATTTTCTAAATAAACAAATTTTATAAACTATTTTATACATTTTTTTTGTTTATCTGAATTTAGTGTATTGATTTTTAAAAATTAACCATACTAATGGGAACACATTAAAGTTTATTTTGCATGTGCCTAAAAATATTATTTTCCAAATTGTGTTTTTAATTTGAGAAAATATTTATGCTATAAAATTATTTTAAAATATAAAAATTGATGGTAAGTGCTTTTCTGACCCTTTTAAAAATCTAATTTGATGTGTTTTAAGTATATAGATGTTTCTTATTTAAATATGAAGCAAAGACAAGTTAAAGAAAACAAACCAATTGTATTAGAGTGTTTCAAGATTTTTTTTAGAGATATAAATACTTAGTTATTTAAAACATTTAATGAAAAATTTAGAAAGGGGAAAATTATAGACCCTTAACAATGATTTAGAAAACCACGTTTCTTACTTGAGTGGGATAACCATGAACAGTTTAAGTCACTGTTAAATGATAGCATTTTCTCTGATAGGACATTTTTATACCATTCTGATAAAGATAGCTATTACTGTAATTTTCTTCCCTGAAAGGGCACATATGGGAAAATAACATTTACTGTGAGTTTATTGACTTGGCCCAGGAATTGTCGTATTAGTACTGACTGCTGCTAGAAAACAAAAAACAAAAAGCAAAAAACAAAAAATAAAAAAGCAAAAAAAACAATGGCCAATAATCGTTTCAAAATTCTATTGGAATTCTGTGCTGCACTGGTGTTTATGTTAACTTTTTTGCAGGTGCTGCGCTGTTCAGGGCCTTCTGTGAACCACTAGTTTTCATTCATTTGTCCTTGTTTCAGCTGACATTGTCATTTGTGACAGCCCAAGACTATAAATGATGGTCTAATGTCACTTATCTAATTACTTGGCATCTTGCACTGAAGTTTAAGTCTCCTGGGTCAATAACAGCTCTCAGCTTAGCATTCAGCAAAAAAACATAGATATGTATATGGATAAATCTACAGGGGACAAATGTGTAGCTTGTGTCTTTTTTATTATCAAGCCATAACTGACATACAATGTTTAATGTATATATCTTATGAGTTTGAAGATAAGTATACACCAGTGAAACAGTCCCCATTAACAATGCTATAAACTTAGCCATTCTGGCTAAAAGTTTTCCCTCCAGGGACACTGACTCTTAATTTTGGCTCAGATCATGATCTCAGGGTCCTGGGATCGGGCTCCCTATGGTCTTTTTTTTAAAAAAAAAATTTATTAATTTCTTTTCAGCGTAACAGAATTCATTGTTTATGCACCACACCCAGTGCTCCATGCAATCTGTGCCCTCCATAATACCCACCACCTGGCTCCCCCAACCTCCACCCCCTGCCCATTCAAAGCCCTCAGATTGTTTTTCAGAGTCCACAGTCTCTCATGGTTCACCTCCCCTTACAATTTCCCCCAACTCCCTTCTCCTCTCTAATTCCCCATGTCCTCCATGATATTTGTTATGCTCCACAAATAAGTGAAACCATATGATAACTGACTCTCTCTGCTTGATTTATTTCACTCAGCATAATCTCTTCCAGTCCCATCCATGTTGCTACTAAAGTTGGGTATTCATCCTTTCTGATGGAGGCATAATACTCTATAGTGTTTATGGACCACATCTTCCTTACCCATTCGTCCATTGAAGGGCATCTTGGTTCTTTCCACAGTTTGGCAACTGTGGCCATTGCTGCTATGAACATTGGGGTACAGATGGCCCTTCTTTTCACTACATCTGTACCTTTGGGGTAAATACCCAGTAGTCCAATGGCAGGTTCATAAGGAAGCTCTATTTTTAATTTCTTAAGGAATCTCCACACTGTTCTCCAAAGTGGCTGCACCAACTTGCATTCCCACCAACAGTGTATGAGGTTTCCCCTTTCTCCACATCCTCTCCATCACACGTTGTTTCTTGTCTTGCTAATTTGGCTTTTAACTCAGTGAGAGTCCGCTTGAGGATTTCTTTCCCTCTCCTTTTGTCTCTCTCCCCTGCTTATGCTCTCTCTCTTTCCCTCTTTCTTTCTTTCTTTCTCTCTCTCAAATAAATAGACCTTTAAAAAGTAAAATGAAATAAAAATTCCCTTCTGTTTGTGTGTGTGTGTGTGTGTGTGTGTGAGAGAGAGAGAGAGAGGGAGATAAGGACATTTAGCAATAGATCTACCCTCTTAACAAAGTTTGCAGTGTATAGTATTGTAATCTATATGCACTATGCTCTACAGCAGAACTCTGGGACTTATTTATCCTATATAACAAGCTATATACCTTTTTACCAATATCTCCCCAGTTCTTCCTCCTCTGAGCTCTGGTAACCACCATTGGATTCTGTTTCTATGAGCTTTGCTGTTAGATTCCTGCTATAAGTGGAAGCGTGCAGTATTTGTTCTTTTGTGTCTGTCTTACTTCACTTACCCTACCATCCTCTAGTTTTGTCCACTTTGTAGCAAATGGCAGCATTTCTGTTTCTTTTGTGTATGTGTGTGTGATAAAATGTACTATTTATTTATTTATTTTTCTTATTATGTTATGTCAGTCACCATACAGTACATCATTAGTTTTTGATGTAGTGTTCCATGATTGTTTGTGTATAACATACAGTGCTCCATGCAATATGTGCCCAGAATTTCTTTCTTTTTTTTTAAAGCTGAATGATATCCTGTTGTATGTATATACCACATTTTCTTTATACATTCATCTATTGATATTTAGTTTTTTCCCCCCAAATCTTGGCTATTAAAAATAAGGCTGTTGGGGCACCTGGGTGGCTCAGTGGGTTGAGCCGCTGCCTTCGGCTCGGGTCGTGATCTCAGGGTCCTGGGATCGAGCCCCACATCGGGCTCTCTGCTCAGCAGGGAGCCTGCTTCCTCCTCTCTCTCTGCCTGTCTCTCTGCCTGCTTGTGATCTCTGTCTGTCAAATAAATAAATAAAATCTTAAAAAAAAAATAAGGCTGCAATGAACATGTGAGTGTTAACAATCCTCTGACATCCCGATTTCAATCCTTTTGGAGACATGTGTAGAAGTAGGGTTGCTGGATCATATGGTAGCTCTATTTTTAATAATTTGTGGAACTTTAAACTTCAAAACCAACTTCTATTGGTTTTCCATAGTGGTTGTACCAATTTATAGTCCCACTAAAAGTGTACAAGCGTTCCGTTTTCTGTATATCCTTGACAGCATTTGTTATCTTGTATTTTTGATAATAGCCATCCTAAGAGGTGTGAAGTGATATCTCACTGTATTTTTGATTTGATTTCTCTGATGCCTAGTAAAATTGAGTATCTTTTCATATACTTGTTGCTCATTTGTATGTTTTCTTTGGAGAAATATCTATTCAGGTACTTCATCTATACTTTAATTAGGTTTTTGCCTTTTTGCTATGGGTTCTAGGAGTTCCTTATATATTTTGAATATTAAGCCGTTTTTTAAGGTTAATTTTTTATCAGCACTTAAAACACAAGGTGTAAGTGTCTATAGCATTTGGGAATCAGCTAAAATTTTCAAAATCCCTATAACTGAAATTTAATAAATTACAATGGTTATGTTTATAACTATCCCATATTCTCCATCTCCTGAATTTCTTTCTTCCTACCTTTCCCCTCTTTACATCCTCTATCTCTAGTATTTAAAAGAATTTTTTGAGTATAGCTGTATCAGATGTACAGCATGGTGATTTAACTTCTCTATATATTGTTATGCTCACAAGTGTAGCTACCATCATCACCATACTATTACAGTGTCATTAACCATATTTCCTATACTATAGCTTGTGTTCCTATTATTTTCTCATTCCATAGCTGGAAACTTCTATTTCCTACTCCTCTTCACCCATTTTGCCCATTCTTCCAGCCCCCTTCCCTCTGGCAACCACCAGTTCATTCTCTGTACTTATAGGTCTGATTTTGATTTTTGTTTATTTGTTTATTCATTTGTTTTGGTTTTTAGATTCTATGTATGTGAAATCATATGGTATTTGCCTTTTTCAGTCTGACTTATTTCACTTAGCATTATATCTTCTAGGTTCATTCATGTTGTCCCAAATGACAAGATCTTGTCCTTTTTATGGCTACATAATATTCCATTGGATATAGATATATCACTTCTTTATCCATTCATCTGATCAATTTGCTTTTTATCTTGGCTAATATAAATGATGCTGCAATAAACACAGAAGTGAATATACGTATTTTCAAATTAGTGTTTTCATTTTCTTTGGGTAAATACCCAGTATTAGAATTATTGGATCATATTATATTTCTGTTTTTTAATTTTTGGAGAAATCTCCATACTGTTTTCCACACAGCTGTATAAGTTTATATTCCCACCAATGGTGCATAAGGAAGGGTTCTTTTTTTTTTTTTGCCACATCCTTGCCATATTTCTTGTCTTTTTTCATTTTAGCCATTCTGACTGGTGTAAGGAGATATCTCATTGTGGTTTTCATTTCCTTTTCCCTGTTGGTGATGTTAAAATTTTTTTTTTTATGTGGATATTAAGCCTTTTTGAGACGTATCATTTGCAAGTGTTTTCTTATATTTCATAGGTTAGCCTTACACTCTTGTTGTTTTACTTTGCAGTGTAGAAGATCTTTAGTTTGGTGTAGTCCCATTTATCTATTTTTGCTTTTACTCCCTATGCTTAGGTTTATATATAAGAAATCATTGCTATGACCAAGAATATTTTTACCTATGTTTTCTTCCAGGAATTTTACAGTTTCAGGTCATACATTTAAGTTGTTAAATGTACTTTGAGTTGATTTTTGTGTATGGCTTAATATGAAGTTACAATTTCATTCTTTGGCATGTAAATATGCAGTTTTCCTAATACCATTTATTGAAGGGACTGTTCTTTTCCATTTTGTATTCTTGCTCTCCCACTGTTGTGAAAGATCAGTTCATCATAAATGTGTGGAGGTTTAAGATTACTAAGTGTACATTTGTGTTTTAAGACCTTACTAAAAGCTTGTGTTCTGAGGCCTTTCTATGGGTACATTTCTGATGAATCCTGAATAGACAAAAATGTTGATTTATTAAGGGCAAGCTTTAAACAAATCTCACTTGAATTCTTCTAAGTCTGAAGCAGAAGAAGCCTTCTTCCACGAACATGATTTATGAAAATGTGTTTATCTAATACTTTAACATATTTGATTAGTTGAACCACACCCAATTCTTTCAGGAGAAGTGCTTTATTGTTTCCTTTTAGTAGATGAGAAAATTGAGATGTGAGGCAGTTTGCCCAGTTTCACACCATAAATCACGAGCAGGGCTGGGATTAGTATTCAGTGAACTTGGACTCTATTCATACATCCACATCCCCAAATCCATAGATTTGATGAAGCATTTTATAAGGTGAATTATCTTTCATTTGCAAAGATCACATATCCTTAAAATTACTTGGATTTGAGTAGTCAAATTATAAAAAAATAAACAACTTCAGCCTCATGTCTTATTGTGTTAGGAGAACATTGTTAATATTCTATTCATTTAGTCCATTAGTGAAGTACGTGCAGGAGAAAGACAGAGATAAGAAAGACAGAGACATAGGTCACCAGAATTCATATTAGAATGTTTTTGCTTTGAATATCAACTTAGTTCTAGCTTTATTTCAACTAAATTTCAAAACATGTTTTATATTCCAGGAAAAGGACATCTCTGTGATTTTTTTTTTTTAGTTGAAGTGATTATCATTAAGAGTTAATATATCCTTTTATGCCTCTGTACTTCATTTCAAAATATGATAAAGTTGATAATGTTAGTGTTGATGTAAAAGATAGGTTACCACATAGGATATGTTGGAGGATATAGAAGTCTCCATGGAAAATTTAGTTTAAGTATAGGTTTCTTGTAATAATACTCCTTTTCTTCATAAAAGTCATCTGCTAGGGGGGATGGGAGGGAGGGGTGGCTGGGTGATGGCCACTGAGGGGGGTATGTGCTATGGTGAGTGCTGTGAATTATGTAAGACTGGTAGATCACAGACCTGTACCCCTGAAACAAATAATACATTATATATGAATAAAAAATAATCATCTTCTGGCCATTGACAACATATATATTAGAGATTTTTAATACATTTGTTATAAGTAAGAAATCTCCTGAATTTTGTCCCTAAATAAACTCCCTTTTTATTTTTATAAATTTAACATTCATTTGGAAATTTACCCCTATAAGAATGTCTATTCTTTATCACACAAGAATCAAAAGGAAACCAGGATGTTTTGAGAAAACCCTTCTTCCTCATCCTTGACCACCTCAGATCATCTATTTGTTTCCATTTGGAGTCATGTTTCTCTTCAAAACTCAAGACAATGGAGAGTCAATTCAAGTTTTTTTTTTCATTGTTAATAATTTATGTTTCACTATGAGCTGAATGGTGGAGACCTAGCTTCTGAGACTAGTTAAAATATGTTAAATTGATTTCTCTGTAAATTCAGAAACAATTCAGTTTTCTGAGGTGGGGGTGATAGCATTAGGATGGTGTTGCTCAGTATTTTCAAGTCCTTTCTGTGGAATTTAGGTGCCTCAGTGTTTGTATTTATGTTAGTGTTTTTATCTGATGACAAACAGTCCTTTACAGATTACTACTTCCATCAGAATTCTGTTAGCTTTATTAGCAACATAGTCAAAGCCAATTAACAGAGATATAAAAATTCTCCAGAAACACTGCAATATAAGAAATTCAACATTCTGAAATATAAAGCAGTCATTGTCTCCCTTAGGACCATAGAGGTATCAAATACAATGTGGAGACTCAAGAATCAATGTATTAAAAAATACAATTAAAATATATTAGAGCACATTAGGTGTTTTGTTCCTGGTAGTAGAACTTTAGTAAAGTCATAAAAAAACAATCTGCAAATATTTCTTACCAAGTTACTTAATTGCCCTAACTTCTTTATGTCCTCATATGCAGAAAGGTGCTAGGTTTCTAAAGGGGGAAATGATGTATTAAAGTTACAAATCTGTTACTTAAAATCATGTCTCAATACCTCTACATAACTGTTTTTTTCCCAGTTTAGCTAAATTTAGTGTTTGCAGATCAATATAACAAATATAAGTAGAAAATATATCTCAATTATCTACTTCTCTGAAAAGAATGGATAATAAAATTAAGATAGCTCACTTGGGAGTTCTCTGCTTACGAACTGATTGAATTAGGGTAGGATGTGTAGATTGGAGACATTTTTACTTCAACTTAACTATGACTTAGAACACAACAGCAAATAAGATCTGAAAAAGTTAATATGGATCATTATCTTCTTATGTGTGTCTGTAGATTTGTGTGAGTATGTGTGTGTATGAGACATATGATAAATATTATTGAGTACCTATTATATAGCAAGTGGTGGCACCAGATACTGGGAATATAACTGCAGAGTGATTGTTTTTTCTGCGCTGCTGAAGAATAGAATTGAGCTCAGGGTGAGAACAGCAGCCATTTTTAGACTTGAAGTGTCCTTCAAAAATAACTGTTTTATTAGAGACAGAAGTTTGAATTAATTTTGAAAGATTTCTTCATTTCAGAAAAAAAAATAAACCTTTAATAGTGGTATGGTGGTAAGGCAATGGTACTGTTCTTAAAAAGGAAAGGGTTAGGCAATGGGCAGATAAAATGAACTTCATAATAATTTATAAAGATTTCTTTACTGGTAAGAGTTGTATCCTGGAGATTCTAATGATACTGCTCACTAATGGAACTGGGTTTTGGAGCAAGTTGGAGTCTGTTTTGAGTGAGCAGAAAGCAACTCATTTGTTTTTTTCACACCTCCTTCAAATTTGCTCTGTTGAATCACTCTTTCTTACCTCTAGATTAGATAAAAGTCTGCACAGATGCCATAGTTTATGTATGTACAACCAAATAGCCATAATTTAGAGGTATTCAAAATTCTAGTTTCACCAAATTAAAACTTTTCTCTTTCATATCTCCCCTACACGCAGTTTTGTTTGGATTTAGGTTTTAAAACCTACACAGTGGGTTTAATAACAAGAGTTTCAAATTAGAAAACGCTATTACTATTACTAATCTATTACTAATTTATTCTATTACTAATTACTAATCTATTACTATCACTAATCAAGCTATTACTATTCTAATCCTGACTCTAATATATTATTTTAGAAATGATGGACAATATTCTTTGTTTGTAGAAATTCTAAACATTTGCCCCTCAAAATTGGAGAAGTCAAAACAATGTAAGAAGGAAACCACAGGTTTGTGTACTTATATTAGACACCAGTCCCAAATGGTTTGACAAGAACTTAGTGTCTAAATATTGGGAACAGATAATTTCCAAATAGAGTAAAATACTCTAGATTACAAAAGAGAATGAAAGCTATTTAGTGTATTTAATGAGACTAATTTCCCCATAATCAAAATGAGATAAGGGCAGCGTAAAATACAAAAATAAAGGAATACACATAGGTTAACTTTAAATCAAGCAAGCAAACAAACAATAAAAGAAAATCCAACACCCAAAGTCAATCTCATATATTTATGTGGAGGTGTACATCTTAAATAAAACATTATTTAACTAAGTGTATTGATATACTAATACAATAATGTATTAGAGTCAAGTGAATTTCCCACTCATGACTTGCAACAGCAAAATGATTCACATTACAAATAATATTGAAGTGAAAGTATTCTAAATGTATTTGAGTTTGTATTAAACTCAGTTGAAAATCTAAATATATTTGTGAAAATTCCATATCCATCTGATATGTGTTTGTATTTCTCTAGAAAGAGAAGAGAGATTTTCAACAAAACTCATACTCAGTAAAACAGAACAAAACAAAACAAATATATATATGTATTATTGGTATCTAAATTAAGTAACATAGGCAACATGGCTGCCCTCATTAATACTATTCAATATTAAAAAGCCATTAGATTTCTAGTTAAAAAAATAGTACAGAAGAGAAATAAAAGTATAAGCACTACATTGTGTGTAAACACAATCTTTTATTATATTGAGAAAATATGATAATCTAGAAAATACAATAAAATCAATTGAGAAACATTAAAATAAGAGAATTTAACAAAATGAGGAGATATGAGATTAACATAAAAATTAATAGGTTTATTATGCATCAGCAAAAACCAATTTAAAATAAAAGAGAAAGTTGTCATCCATAATAGTAGCAAAATTATAAAATAAATTGGAATAGAACTAATCAGAATATATAATAATCATATGAAGAGAAATATAAAACTTTCCTCATGAGTAGAAACTCCAGCTGAATAGAGAAACACCACGTTTCTGTATAGAAATCTTTAGTATTGTAATATGTCATTTCTACCTTAGTTATACATAAAAATTTGGTGCGATGTTATTAAGAAACTGGTACTGTGTATCAGTGTAACCTGATGAACTGGTTCTAAAACTCAGTGAAAGTAAAAAATAGTTATGAAGTTGCCAAAATAATTTTGTAAAAATGGTGAAACAAAATAGTGGGCCCAGTAAAAGTTCAGTGTGAGAATTAACTGTAACAGTGGCATTTTGAGACATTAGAGAAAGATGAACAGGTGAATAAACGGTTTTGAGATCATTGGCTATTTGAAAAATAACAGAAATCTTTAAAATACTATTTACCAAAATAAGTCAAATTCCTGATAAATTTAAGACAAGATAATTAAAATATTTTATTAGAAGAAAATAGAGGAAAATAAGTTTATGACATTTCGTTAGCAAATGTCACTTAGACGAAATATGAGATGCACAGCAAAAGATAGATTACATTGATGGACTGGGAACTTCTGACCCAGGAAGATGTATCATTTAAAAAGTGGAAAACCAAGAGATTGATAGGGAATATTTAAAATATTTATAACAAGTCAAAAAGAAAAAGACAAACATCTGAATGGGAAATGAAGTAAAGAATAAGAACTGACAATTTACTGAGTAGGACATCCTAATTTTTGGTAAGAGATAAAAACAGGTAGATTTGATGAAAATCAAAGAAATCACAACTAAAATAAAAAATGCTGTATTTACCAATCAGACAAAAAATTGAAAGAATATATCCAATATATGTTAGAGGGCTATTTTACAATACTTATCGAAATTCCACATATTTGCATCTTTACACTTCAACATATATATTCAAAACAGCTTTCACAAGAATTATGATGACAGAGAGATTTTAATTATAAGAAATAAATAAACAATAAATATATAAATAAAACAACTATAAAAGCTCATCCATGAGAATTATTTGAATAAACCACACAGACACACATTCTATGGAATCCAATGCATTGGTTAAAAAATACTAGGTTTTATGCATATTTATAAAAATATTCTTAGTGTATTTAAAAAATTTCTAGATGATTCTATATTGCCAGACACTAACCTAAGAAAAAATTATATTAACAGGAGTAATCCTCCCCAAAATTTACAAGGTAGTAATGTTGTTATACCCATTTCACAAATGGGAAGAGCAAGTCACAGAGAAATTATATAAAATTAAAAAAAGAAACAATACTCTGTTTTTCTTTCATTCTTATGTAAGTATGTAATTATACCAGTAAACTGGTAATGGTGATAATATTTACAGAGCAGAGCATTTGGGTATAGTATTTGTGGAAAATCAGCTTTTCCTTTATTGAATGACTATTATTTTAACAAAACTAATTTTGTTTTAACAAGTATTTATTATTTGTTTTATTTTAAAATGATTTTAATATGAGCAGTATAGATCCATGAAGTTTAATTTACTAAATTGTATCTTGGAAACAAAAATATTTATCTGAGAAGTAACTCTTAATATCTCAGGTATCTTATTGTGGGACCAACATATATCTATATCTCTCTATATCTATATCTATATCTATCTCTCTATCTATATATTTTATTTCCATGGTTAAAAGCATTGGAAAATACATAGCAAATATCATATATGTGCATGCTATATATTCAAAAATTGCTAAAATTCATGCTTTGTAAATAAAATTAAAATTATTTCTAAAATAATGTAAATGTCAAAAAGCATAGTAATATCTCAGTACAGGTCTCAGTACTTTCAGATATCAAGATCTGCATGCACTATGCACAAACAAATAAAACTTAAATTTAAGTTAATCATAATGTTTAGGGAATAGCAACTTCTACTTAATTAGAACTTTCTGATGTTAAGAATTATGTCCATTTTCTATTTATTGAACATAATTGGATATTTAAGAAATGATTGGGGAAATGCTTAAAAACACAAAATGATGAAGTTACGTCAGAGGGACCAAACTGAAAAAGTTCCTAATAGCCAAAGTTGCCACAAAATACATAATATACTATCAGATTATAATCCAAAGTATAATAGAAACATGCATGACTTTCGATTGAAATGAATAAATGCTTGAATAATTTAAAAATGGAGAAGACAATCTCAAATATAGGAGGATTCCAAATGAATTATATTACCCATTCCTCAAGAAGGTAGACTTTAATTCTCCATCCGTTAGGTGTGGGACAGCTTAGTGATTTGCTTCCAAAGAGCAAAGTAGGGAAAGGAGAAAACAAAAAAAGAACTTTCAGAGTGGTGAGACGTGGACAACACCATCTCAGCCAGGTGGTCACGCTAACATCATCAGTGTTAAATCATGTTGAAGTATGCATATGTGACCTGATAAGATGAGAATGGCACTTCAACTCTGATCTTATTCCTCAAAAGCCATTAATTATTTTTTTTCTAACCACCAGACAAACATAGATAAACTCATATTGAGGAACATTCTATAAAATATTTGTTCAGTACTCCTCAAAACTCTCAGCATGGAAAGCAAGGAAAGTGAGAAACTCTCTTGGTCAAGGGGAGGTTAAGGGCATATGATGACAGAATATTATATGGTAACCTGTATTGGATGCTGAAATAGAAAAAGAACATTAGGGGAAAACTAATAGAATCCAAATAAAATATGGCACTTAGTTAAGAACGTAGCGATGTTGGCTCATTACTTAGGATAAATGTACCATAATAAAGTACTGTGTTAATGACAGGGCAAGCTGGTATGGAGTAAACTCTCTATATTTCTTTACAACTTTTCTGTAAATCCAAAACTATTCTAAAATATAAAGTTTATTTATAAAATTATTGAAGAGATAGTCATATTTGGGGGTCAATCACCATCTGACCTTGTGAAGTCAAGGTCACTTGTGAAGAGTGAAGAGGCAGTCCACCTCATGGTAGATACAGGTGTATGGATGCAAATGGCTAGAAATGGAAATGCTTACAATAGAAAATAATGTGGTCTCTTATTTTTAAAATCTATCACTCAGGTTTGTTTTAAAGCTGGCTTGTATATTTATGATAAAAATGTAAGTGAAGTGAAAAGAGTTGTTTAATTGAGGGTTTGATCATCAGAGATCTGTTTTTAATTAATACCATGACACATTTTGGAGTCTACAAGCATTTACTCCTACTGTAGCCATAGTTTAATCTCCCACTAAAATTTGATGAGTCTAGGAATTAAACTGATGGGTGTCAAATGCTTCACATCAGACTTTCATGAACTTGAATACCTCATTAACCTGCATAATTGTTCTGGCTGCTGAGACTGTTGGAGTCTTTAGACGTATTTGTCCATGTATTTGTTATCCACTTCTGAGGGTCATAACACAGATCTACTCACTTTTATTAAAAATTCTAAGAAGACAAAGAAAAGAAAGATAAAAAATATTGTTAGGAAATATTTGCTATAAAATAACTATTATCTGAATGTGTAAACAGAAAACATGAAATCTTCTACTGGAGTATAAAATGGATATTTTCTCAGAGAGGAAATCTGAGTCTTTCTTTCAGAACTATGAAGTTTGCCCTGTATAAATTACTTGTCTATGAAAAAATTTTCACTTACTTATCTTCAATGAAAAAAATGAAAATAAAATTGAGTTGAAATAATATTGATATTAGTAAGAATCCCACTTTTTTGTTTCTTTTTTACGGTTTTGTTGAGCTCTACAATATTTAACTGGGTCCCTATTTGTAGATCCACTTATCAAAAGACAATGATTTTTTAAAAATTTTATTTTCATCATCCTTAAAAAACAGGAAGATGACATTGACCTTAGGAGAAAAAAAGGTAATTTGAATTCCCTCTTCTCTCTTTCCTCTTTTTCTCTCTCTTCTTTCTTTCTCTCTCCCCCACCTTTCTGCCCCCAGGTATTTTTGTGACAGTTGCAGAGTTAATGTATCTATTTTACCCATTATGAAGCAGGTATACAGATGCTGTACCCAAAATATCCATATCCTACCATGACAGCCTACTTCAGTGGACTTCCAATTATCAGGATATATATCTTGATGTCTGGGGAGTTTATCCGAAACCCTTTCTCCCTTCAGGATCACACTGATCAGCAAGGGAATTATACTCTCAGAGCATAGCATTAACTCCACAAGGAACAAGAGTTGGTGTGTAAATACCCCCAGCTTTCTCTCCACTTGCTTATAGGGTAGAAAAATCTTGAGACATGTGCTGTATTATTTCCCATAATTTTTCCATGTGGTTAAATTTTAGATGATCACTGTGGTAGCTGGCTTCCTGCCTTTTCCTATCAAATTTCTTTGCTGCTCTGAGACTGTTTTCTGTATCTTTCAAATAAGCCCCTTGCACTTGAATTCTTATCTTGGAATCTGCTTTCAAGACAGCATAAAGATGGTCTCGGCAATTATGGAGAAGAGAATACAAGAGAATGAGAAAGTGATTTCCTTCAAAATATGTGAAATTTTAAGATCCAGGCAATTATTTATTTGCTACCAATGGGAAAAGTAAAACATTCACGTAACACTCACTTCAATTTGATGCATAATTTGCTGTATCTCTATATGTAATTTCCTTAAAGTCCTCTAATATTTGAGCGTTTTGTTATTTATCACTGGTGACATCTGGTCAAACATTTTGATTAATTGATTGATTTCTAAAGCTTTTGTTTATTTATTTATTTATTTAGAGAGTCATGAACAAGGGAGAGGCAGAGGGAGAGGGAGGGAGAAAAATCTCAAGCAGACTCAGGGCTGATCATGGAGCTTCACATGGGGCTTGGTCTCAGGACCCTGATATGACCTGAGCTGAGATCAAGAGTCAGACTCTTAACTGACTGACCCACCCAGGTGTCCCATACATTTTGATTTAAACATAAGAAAATTGCCATCTACAGGAACAATTAAGTGATTTATATCAGGTTGTAACACTAATTGAGCAAATTTACATGTGTCTTAATTTTGTGTTTTTAATACTTTTCTAACAATGAACACCTTTGTTTTTCTGACAAAACCAAAAAGCAACTCATGCTTTGATGAATAAACAATAGATTGTAATAATCTCATTAACTGTTTGTGTCACCAAAGGTGCCAAATTTTTTAAGGAGAAAGACAGGAAACACCAACCAGGCATGAAGCAAACTGTCTCATAGAATTTGCGAGGGAAAGACTCTGAGTAACTAGTGTATTGATTTTATTGGTTTCACAATCAACCCTAGGAAGTAGAGGACTTTATGATCCAAGGTGGAATTTTGGATCTTATTGGTTAGTATTTTGGTGAGAATTTTCACATCTGTGTTCATCAAGAATATTGGTCTGAAATTCTCCTTTTTCTTGGGGTTTCTGTCTGGTTTGGGGATCAAGGTAATGCTGGCCTTGTAATATAATTTTGAAAGTTTTCCTTCCATTTCTATTTTTTGGAACCGTTTCAGGAGAATAAGTAAAAATTCTCTGTAAATATTTGGTAAAATTACCCTGGAAAGTCATCTGGCCCGGAGCGCTTGTTTGTTGGGAGATTTTTGATGACTGCTTCAATCTCCTTACTGGTTGTGGGTCTGTTCAGGTTTTCTGTTTCTTCCTGGTTCAGTTTTGGTAGTTTATATATCTCTAGGAGTGCATCCATTTCTTCTAGATTGTCAATTTAGCTGGCGTATAGTTGCTCATAGTATGTTCTTATAATTGTTTGTATTTCTTTGGTGTTGGTTGTGATCTCTCCTCTTTCATTCATGGTTTTATTAATTTGGGCCCTTTCTCTTTTCTTTTTGGTAAGTCTGGCCAGGGGTTTATCAGTCTCATTAATTCTTTCATAGAACCAGCTCCTAGTTTCATTGATCTGTTCTACTGTTCTTTTGGTTCCTATTTCATTGATTTCTGCTCTGATCCTTATGATTTCTCTTCTCCTGCTAGGTTTAGGCTTTCATTGGTGTTATTTCTCCAGCTTCTTTGGGTGTAGGATTAGATCACGTACTTGAGACCTTTCTTGTTTCTTGAGAAAGACTTGTATTGCTATATTCCTCTCAGGTTCCTCTCAGGACTGCCATTGCTGTGTCCCACAAATTTTGAACAGTTGTGTTTTCATTTTCATCTGATTTCATGATTTTTTTTCAATTCTTCTTTAACTTCCTGGTTGACCCATTCATTCTTTAGTAGGATGCTCTTTAGCCTCCATGTATTTGAGTTCTTTCCAATTTTCTTCTTGTGATTGAGTTCTAGCTTCAGAGCATTGTGGTCTGGAGTATGCAGAGAATGATCCCAATCTTTTGGTAATGGTTGAGACCTGATTTTTGACCCAGGATGTGATCTACTCTGGAGAATATTCCATGTGCACTAGAGAAGAATGTGTATTCTGTTGCTTTGGGATGGAATGTTCTGAATATATCTGTGATGTCCATCTGGTCCAGTGTGTCCTTTAAGGCCTTTATTTCCTTGTTGGTCTTTTCTTGGATGATCGGTCCATTTCAGTGAGGGGTGTGAAAGACCCCTACTGTTATTGTAATATTATTGATGTGTTCCTTTGATTTTGTTATTAATTGGTTTATATAATTGACTGCTCTTATGTTAGGGACATAGATATTTAAAACTGTTAGATTTTCTTGTTGGACAGACCCTTTGAGTATGATATAGTGTCCTTCCTCATCTCTTATTATAGTCTTTGGCTTAAAATCTAATTTATCCGATATAAGATTGCCACCCCAGCTTTCTTTTGATGTCCATTAGCATGGTAAGTTGTTTTCCACCCACTCACTTTAAATCTGGAGGTGTCTTTGGGTCTGAAATGAGTTTCTTTCACATTTTAGACAGCATATAAATGGTTCTTGGTTTTTATTTTTTAATCTATTCTGATACCCTGTGTCTTTTAATTGGGGCATTTAGCCCTTTTACATTCAGGGTAACTATTGAAAGGTATAAATTTAGTGCCATTGTATTGGCTGTAAGGTGGCTGTTACTGTAAATTGTCTCTTTTCCTTTCTGGTCTATTATTTTTAGGATCTCTCCTTGCTTGGAGGTCCCCTTTCAATATTTCCTGTAGGGTTGGTTTGGTGTTTGCAAATTCTTTTAATTTTTGTTTGTTCTGGAAGCTTTTTATCGCTCCTTCTATTTTCAATGACATCCTAGCTGGGTATAGTATTCTTGGCTGCATATTTTTCTCATTTAGTGCTCTGAATAGTTCATGCCAGTCCTTTCTGGTCTTCCAGGTCTTTGTAGGTAAGTCTGCTGTCACTTTAATATTTCTCCCATTGTATGTTGCAGACCTCTTGTCCAGAGCAGGTTTTGGGATTTTCTCTTTGTCGATGAGACTTTTACATTTTACTATTAGATGAGGGTGTGTGCACCTTTTTTTATTTTTTGATTTTGAGGGGGATTCTCTGTGTCTCTGTGCCTCTGTGAATTTTGATGCTTTTTCCCTTTGCCATATTACGGAAATTCTCTATTATAATTTGTTCCAATATACCTTTTGCCCCTCTTTCTCTTTCATCTTCTTCTGGAATGTGTTGATAACTATCTATCTGAACTCCTGGGACCTAATTCTATTTCAGTTTCCTACTCCTCTGCCATCTTGCTTCTTCTCCCTAAAGATGTTTTCATGGAGGATTTATATTTCTTTCTAGTAAGTGTACTTTGAAAGACAACTAATTTCAGAAATTTCAAAAAACATATATTTTACCATTGCAAAGAAGAGAACAAGTTTATTCTTCATGCATTGAATGGAGGCTATCTCTCTTCTAGATTGTTGTTGCAGGTTATAATCTCAGCACACTGGGGTTCATAGATGTTAAGAAAAGAACCATAGGATATCATGAAAGGCAATTTCAGAAAAGTCAAGAGGGGATATTGTGACAGGTGTTGTATTTTATAATGATGTTAGTGTTAATGGTATTATTTTGCTACCAACACTTTACGTTTAGTGTGCATTATGTTAGACATTCTACAAGGCCCTTTATATTTATTATCTTATTTTATTCTCAGACTAATACTACAAGATAGCTGGGGTTTTTTCACCATTTTTTATATTAAAACTGAAGCTCAAAGCTGTGAACCTGAATTTTCCAAGACAGCACAGCAGGTCAGTAGAGTAATTCAAACACTGGTGCATCTAACCCTAAAGCCCATACTCCTTAGTATAGTGATGTCTAAATACCCATTTTGAGGTTAAAAAAGATATGTTAAGTATGTAAGCAGAATATTAGCATATTTCTGTATACATGATTTGAAAACATAAAGCTGGCACGTGAAAAACTTAGGACTTTATGAAGGAGACAATTTTTATACATATTGGTAATAGAAAAGACAAAGGAGTCCATAAAATTATTTTTCCAACTTAATGACCTTAAGATCTTTATTTTTGTTTTAGTGACACTTTTCTTACCTGAAAATGTACTTTTTTTTTTTTTTTGCCTCTAGTTTATATTTACAGTGAGAAACAAAGAAGGAATGCCTCAATTTTTAAGGAAGAAAGCACATTAATGTAATTTTTTCCTCTTAGCTGTGGGAAACAGCTATCAAACCTAGTATCTCAATTTAAATTTGTTTCTTATAAATGTCTAACTTATGAATTATACGACTAATTTGTGTGCAATAAGAAAATCAGCTCCCTTCATTGTAAAAATGACTCCTTGTGTTTGGCAACATGAAGTAACCACTTTTTTTTCTGCCTTCTACAGTTGCAGGCTACCCCAGATATTTAAAGTGAACCTTTGCTAAGACCACATTTATATATAACTAATATATCTTTATAATTCTTGTGTCACAGAGAAATATTTATTCATCTTACTGTTTCTGTGTTCTTCAGCTATCTAAAGTTATTTTACATAATAAGTGAGTTTGTAAAACTCTTTAGGATTGTATCATTTAATAGAAATTTTGCTATGTTCATTTATATTATTTTATCTTGCCTGATTCAATAATTCATTAGGGAAAACTGTTTTTGGACTTGCTAGCACCAAGAGAGGAAATGAGAGAGAAGAATCACCCCTGAGTAAAAACCTTATTAACAGCTATTCAATGAATTTAATCCTTTCTGGAATCCTGCCACCATTTATTTCTTCAACATGCTGGCATATTAGATTTTATACCGGTAGTTTTCATATACACACCAGAAACATTATTCTGATTATCAAAGCACTTGGGAAAATTCAACCTGAACTGACCTGAGCTTCTACTATGAAAAGGGAAGGGATATAACATTAAAAGTTATCAGTCTATTATTAAGAGATAAAAGAAGCAAGAGGGAAACTCATAAGTGAACTAAAATATGCTCATCAAAGATTAGGCAGTCTTAATTGCTACCAATGATTATTGTTCATATAGAGACCCTGGGAGAAAGATACGTTCCATCAAAATATTAAGCTTTTTCAAAATGACTAATTAAGAAATACTGATTCAGAACTGAAAATTTCCCTTGAATGACAATGTGCAGAGTTGCATGCCACTGACTTTAAGTCTGTGGAGGTTTCTGCAAAATACAACTGCTGAAATCATAATTGTAATTGTGTATATTAAAACTTTAAGAAACTATTTAATGAAGAAAATGAAAGCTAGGTAAATGGACAAGTAACTTTAAGACAGTTTTAATTTAGTTTAAAGTAGTTATTAAATACCGTCTACTAACAAAGCAAAGATTTATTTATTTATTTATTTATTTAAAGATCTATAACAGTTGGTCTAGCTCTTTGGTCAAATTGATGTTTAATAAAAGTTGATAAATACAAGGAACAATAGAAAACAATAATATTCATAAATATGTATAAACACATTCCTATGCCATCTCAAAACTTTGAAATAAAATAAAATTTATTTATATCTTTTCTGTTGAGCAAGGCAATCTTCTGTTTAGTTTTGGAGAAGAACAAAGAGGCATGTTTGATGAAGGAATTAATTTTAGGTGAATCTGAAAGGAAGGGTATGATTCAAAGAGGAAGAAATGAAAGGAAGAAAATTCTAGGAAGAAAAAACTATGACCAAATTCGGAAAAAAAGGGTATGATTCCAATAGGAAGAAATGAAAGGAAGAAAATTCTAGGAAGAAAAAACTATGACCAAATTCAACAAGTTTTGATGAACGTGGATGTATATATGTGTAAAAGACCTAGGAACTTCTTACCTGCATTTCATGGTTATAGTATATACATTTTTTAAAAAATATTTATCTATTTGAAAGAGAGAGAGAGAGAGATCACAAGTAGGCAGAGAGGCAGGCAGAGGGGGAGGGGGAAGCAGGCTCTCTTTCTGAGCAGAGAGCCTGATGCCGGGCTCGATCCCAGGACCCTGAGATCATGACCTGAGCCGAAGGCAGAGGCTTAACCCACTGAGCCACCCAGGTGCCCCAGTATATACATTTTGATACATTTTATTTTCACTTTATTTCCAAGAAAATCTTTATAAATTTGGTTTGTTTTTCTCCTTGGATTCAAGGTTATTTTTATTTATCAGTGAAAGGGCCTTTTTATTTTGGGTGTTATTAATGTTGATTTTGTTTTGTTTTGCTCAGTGAAGGCTGTTTCTGTTACTTTGATTCTTTGGGAACTGTTGAGGTGTGTTTTATGTGTGTGGTCTAGGGTACAGGAATTAATGTTCTCTAAGATTTGAAAAAGTTTGTTTTCATCATGGCTCAAATATATATGTGAAATAGATACCACATACTTTTGATTCTGCTTTTTATATCATGTACATTTACCAACATTTTGTCCAGTTAATTGTGAGAGGTGTCTTAAAATCCCTGCGATTTGTGGGTTTCTGTTTTTCTCTCCTTGCATTACCTATTGTTTCTACTCTGTGAACACTGTTGCTGCATTTGGGGGACATAACTATCAGTCACTCTGTCTTTGCATTCTCTTGGCACAGAATATGCATACAGAACCAATCATAATGTTAGTGTCAAATTGATTTTAACAAAGCGAGCACACTCATATACTATACAGTGGATCAATAAATAGAATGTTAACATCACCCAAGACATCGCTTGGCCCCTCCTAGTCACTTACCACTCCCCTTTGGTAGCCATATACTCGGCTGTGAAAATCAAGTTTAGCTTTTCTTGTTTTGAATTTATATAAATAAAATTAAGCAATTTTGTTTTCTCACCTAACATGAAGTTCGTAGTGTTTGTCCATATTTCACAGAGGGATAAATTGTTCATTGTCATTGTCATAGTAATGCATTAATTGCTGATGTTGTGAAGGGCTCCTCAGATCTTCCCTCAAGACTAGCTGCCCAGGAGGCACCTGGGTGGCTCAGTGGGTTAAAGCCTCTGCCTTCGACTCAGGTCATGATCTCAGGGTTCTGGGATCGAGCCCTGAGTCGGGCTCTCTGCTCAGCAGGAAGTCTGCCTGCCACTCTGCCTACTTGTGATCTCTGTCTGTCAAATAAATAAATAAAATCTTAGTAAAAAAAAAAAAATTAACTGCACAGTTCTTGGGAGCTTTGTTAGCAAAGGGCCACCTGCTTAAGTCCTTTACATGTTTTAATTGAGCTGACTTTTTCTTCTTTCATTATTCTGGATATAAGTCTCTTGAATATATGTAATATATATGTTGCAAATCTCTTCTCCTATTCTGTGGTTGACTTTTACATTCCTATAATGGGGATTTTGAATAACGGGAGTTCTTACTTTTAATGTAGTCTACTCATCATTTTTTTTCTTTATGTTAATAGTTTTTGTGTTTAATTTATTAAAAGTTTTCTGCAGGGCAATTATTCAATAGATTTTTAATCCACCATTCCCAAAAAAAGGAATTTTTATTATTTTTATTTTTAATATTGTTTTTATTATCTTATTAATGTCTAAAAGATCTATGGTGACATTTTTTCATTCTTAACATATATATTTTTAAGATT